>NC_140494.1:90268696-90538696 GCF_964271855.1 Acomys minous | reverse complement strand
GTAAAGTCCTCTGTAGACCAAGCTGGCCTCGAATCCACAGAGATCCACCTGCCTCTGCCTCCCAAGGGCTGGGATGGAAGGCATGTGTCACCACTTCCCAGATCAGCACTGGGATATTTTAAATGTCCCAGAGTCTGAAACATCTGCATTTTGCAATCCCCATGATGGCCTCTCTAACAGCAGATAGAACCAGAGCTGAGGAGCAATAGCAGGTTTCCTTCATGATCTGCTGCCACCACCCAGGAAAACCTGTGACAGGCCCATGTGGCTACTTCCTTGACTTTCAAGTCTCCCTGGGAATGCCTGTGGTGGGCTGCATGCCTGTCTCCTTCAGGCAGGAATCCTGAGCCTCTGGCATTAGAGAGTTATGGATTAATGGGGAATATCCTGAGAGTGTCCTACATGTGTCCAGAAGTATTATAAGTCATACTTTTTCTATACTTGATGTCTCTCTCAAGTAGAGCAATGCCAGCTGACAAGGGAACCTGGCGTCCTGACATCTGTATAAAGTATGGCCTGGCTTCTAGAGCTAATTGGAGTAAAATCTTGGCCTGGAGAAATAAGAGAGGGAGCAGCAGGAGACACCACAAAGCAGTTTCTGCAATAGGAATGGCATCAACAGTTACTAGGGCCAACGACTGTTCTCCAGCATCCTTCATCACCAGCCAACATGGGGCTTGCCTGTATTTTGAGGTATTCTCCTTACTGAAATGTAGATCTGTAATGACAGGGGTGTTACTTATGTCCACTGTAAACCAAGTGCCTTGAGAGAGTAGAAGCAGACATTAGATAGTTGGTAACTAAATATTTGCTGAATTAAATAAAACAAGGCTCTTGCTATGTGCACTCAGCCCACATTTAATTCTTATGATAATGAGTAGACATGGACGCCACTTAGAAATGGCTTAGATGGGTTATACTCTTCTTCCAAGCTATTTCCTAGCAATTTATGGTTCCATTCAGCCTGCCACCAAAACTGTGCCATTTTTACCAACCTCATGATCCAGTGGATTAAAGAAAAACAGTTAAAACACAGAGGAGGGTGGATGAGATGGCTCAGCAGATAAAGGTATGGGAAGGTTATGGAAGAGCTTGGGCTCCTGAGGAACTCTGCTGAAGGTTAAATTATTAGTGAGCATGACCTGCATTCAAAGGCCTTCTGAAGGAAAGTGGTGGAGTTCGTTAGGAACCATGAGATGGTCTTTGTTGGACTTCAAGTGAAGCCAACTACTGCTGAGTACCAGCTGAAGGCAATACTACGTCCTCATGTTCCCCAGAGAAGATTAGAGGACAGAGGGCATCTCCTGGTGATAGCAAATAGAAGTTCTTGTAAGGGGTAATCAAATGTACTTTTCTGGAAGAGAATATCTGAGTTACTGTGGTGTTATTCTTGGTCGGCAACTTGACTACATCTAGAATTAACTAAATCCCCAGAAGCTAGGCACACCTGTGAGGGACTTTTCTTGATTAAACCATTTGAGTAGGACCCTAGGGAGGATGCTTAACTCTCATTCAGAAGTGCAAATAGAATAGACACTGGAAGCTGTTAAAGAGAGGGAACAGGACAGGATCCTTCTATAGATGTCCTCTGAAAAACTCTACCCAGCAGGGGATCGAAGCACATGTTGAGACTCACAGCCAAACTTTGGGCATAGCACAGGGAGTCTTTTCGAAGAGTGAGGCAGATAGAAGAACCCAGAGGGGAGAGAGCCAACAAATCTGGGCCCAAGGAGGCCTTCAGAAATTGATGTACCACCTGCCAAGAGGACCCAGGCCTCCTGCTCAGATGTAGCTGATAGGCATCTCAGTCTCCATGTAGGTCAACCTAGTAAGGGGACCAGGCATTGTCTCCAACATGAACTCTGTTGTCTGCTTTCCCATCATTTCCCCTGGGTAAGGCAGCCTTGCTAGTCCACAGAGGAAGCGGATGTTGACATTCCTGAAGAGACTTGACAATCTGGGATAAGTTGGTAAGGGAGGTGAGCTCCTCCTTTCTGAGGACTAGAGCATGGGGATGGGGGAAGAGGGAGGGAGGGTAGGACGGGGGGGGGCAGATAAGGGAGGGGGGCTATGATTTAGATGTAGAGTAAATAAATTAAATTTAAAAAGAAAGAAGGAAGGAAGGAAAAAGGGAAGAAAGGAAGGAAGAAAAGAAAGAAGGAATTTGAAGTTGAAAGACCCACCTGTAAATCTGGATCTTTGGAGGTGGCAAATTCCACCTTAAATCTGGACCAGTTTCCCTCAGGCAGACTATATGAAGGACATGGGGGAAGGGAGCGCTTGCTCTTTGCCTGCTTTCCCTCACTCTCTCTGGCAAGTTCATTCTTTCATTGGCATTAGTGCATACTTCTCTGGGATTCTGGAGTTTACTGAAGACCAGCTGAACATCCAGTCTTGTGGACTGAACCACTACTGGATACTTGGACTTTCCATCAGGAGGCAGCCATTATTGGAGTAGTTGGACCATAAACAGTAAGCCACTCTAATAAACCTCATATGTATAAATTCATATATATATACATATATATATATATATATAAAATATGGTATACAAAGTCATTTTATTGGTTCTGTTTCTCTAGAGAACTGTGATTAAAACAGTCACCATGAAGGCAGATGATGAGAGATGGGAGATTGTAATCTGTTTGCCTTTATAACTTCTGGATAACTCTGATAAAAATGTTAATAAGCAACAGAATTCCATCCATGTATTAGGCATGATGCAAGACTGATATAGTGGTAGTTATATCAGCTCTATTGGGAAAACAAAACTAGAACAATCTTAGTTAAAAGGCACATATTGGTTAAAATACTCTAAAAACAAGTGGGGAAAAGACACAAGGAGAAATGTCCCCAGTCCCTGGATAGGTGTTATGCCTCTGATGTTCTTTTCTGCTAAACATAATTTAGGTAGCATAAAAATTCGTTGGCATTCAACAAGGTCACTCCTTGGAGAAGCACCTGAGTGACTAAAGTCACAGAAGGAACTCTCTGTAGAAGAGAACTGATCTGGTATCTGGACTGTGGCAAGTCAGAATGCTTACCCAGTCCAAGAGAAGATGTCTTTGTTCCATAAATAAACTCATCCAAAATGTGAGAGAAGAAAAGGGCAACAAGTAGCAAAACCAGCCAGGAAAGGGCAGCTCCAAGAACTGGCCTCTGAGACTTGACTAGCAGCCAAGAGGCCTCAAGTCTAAAGCTTGGTATTAACTGGCTATTAACATCATAGGGCATGCACATTTTCAGACTTAGAAAGCAACTCATGATGTGCATCTGGCCAACTGAAGAAAACAAGGAACAAGCCAAAAGGTAAGCTCAGGTCAATCTGAGCCCTGGATGGAAGACTAAAAGGCATTTTGTTTTTCTATTCCATTTCTGAGTATTGCTATTACCGTTGTCTTCACCTAGACCTGTGCTGTCCAGAAGACTCCCTGTGGTAACAAAGCACTCACAACTGGGGCTTTCCTTTAGTGTGACTACCAGTGTCTACTGGGTCTCAGAAATACATGTGACTATTTTAACCAACTTACATCTAAATTTAAATAGTCATGTCTAGTGCTAATTGAGTTTAAAGGACACAACACTCAGACAAATGCTAGACGGATAAACTTTCTTAATAAATTTGATGGTGAGATCAACCCAAGTAAATTTTGGTCTAAATATCTAAAATATTGGTTTATCTTAGATAAAACCCAGACAAATGTACCAGTTTAGTGCCTCCTAAGTGATAAAGCATAAACCAATTTATGAATTGAAGATGACTTATTGATACACATGGATTCTATCTCTATAATCAGCTCATTTACTTAATTCAACTGTGTGTCCTGGACACCCTAAGAGGCAATGGCAAGGTTGCATGTTAAACATGCTTAACATTTGCATGTTCAAAGGCAGACAGTCAGAGAATGCCACATTAGAACATAGAAGGTCATCTAACCCTGACAAGGGACTAAGGCAAGAGTTTCCAAAAAACATAACTTTTGAACTGGTTCCTGCAAATGTGGAAGCAGTTATAAAGGGTTGGAATTCCAGGCAGAATCTTCTAGGAAGAGCCATTGCAAAAAGAACAAGCGTTTCAAGTGAGTTTAGGAATTGAGAAACAACTATGTGCAACAAAATTATTGAGTAGGAGTGTAAGTGGTAGGGGGTACAGAAAGAGTGAAGTGAGGCTGGAAATCAAGGAACAGCATCCGACTGCCACATGCAGCAAAAAGACAAATTTTTAATGTGCTAGTGACATGAGGGGCTATGCATGCTGTAACAGATATTGTTTTAAGAGGATCATTTTGTATACAAAGAGAAGTGTCCTGCATTTGTGAGGGATCATGAAAATCCATACCAAGACATGGTGAGGCTTAGAGGGAAAGTGTCTGTGTGCAGATACCAGGAAAAGACACCGTTTCTTTCAAAATATGAGTGAGTAGTAACAAAAGCATAAATTAAGTTACGGTACCAAATTTTAAAAAGATAATGATTCAAAACATGATTGAATAAGTAAATATGATGCAGAAATAGAAGGAATATTATTAGGGGAAAGAGAGCAGGGAAGCAAGTAAAATGGTGACGGGGTGAATATGATCAAAGCACATCATATGCATGGATAATTCTTTCATAATGAAACCCTTCATCTTCACAATAAATATATGCTAATAAAAATGTTAAATTAATATTATTTAATCACAAAAGTTACTGGCTTTGATGAGTGCTCAAGAGCGGGTGACACGAAAATAAGATTCAGGAACAAATCCCAATTTCTAGCAGGGCCTGACTGAGGGAAATAGGCAAAGAAGTTACAGCGGGAATGATAAATGGAGAGGCGTTGGTGCTTGATTTTGAGCTGTAAGTCTGAGGCTCCTCCAAGAGATGACGTCATCACCCTAAGGCAGCACTTGAACCAATGATGATGAGATGGACCCTGAGATAAACAGCGTAGGGATTAGCAAAGTTAAAAGTGGAACCCTGAGAATCACCCAGAAGGCAGGGACAGGTCTAGGAAGTGTGGAATGAGAAGAAGACCTGGAGAAATGTTCAAAGTAGAAAGAAACTCAAGCGAGATGGTCAATTTGGAAGACACTGTTACCTCAGGAAGACTTGAGTGACATTGGCAGCTCCAGTTGCTTTAACTCATTCGCACTGGCCTTGTGCAAGACACCTCTACCTGAAGCTGCCTCGCAGGTTAGATAGTTCCCCCCGGAGAGTGCTTTGTCCTCTGACCACTGCAGGAAATTGACTTTTCTCTCTCTTTTCTGGTCCTCTAGGAAGGCAGTCATTCACTATCATCTCTCATTCTCCTTGAAAAAGACATCTTTCCTGTCTTATTAAAAATAGCCAAATGGACTATTTGTGGGAGAAAACTCTAGTAAGACAGGCATCTTGTAACAATCTAATCAGGAACTTCTCCTTTGCTTCACAAGACACGGCAAGCAAGGCTGACAGGTGACAACACTGACACTTGTCCCCACCCTGGACTCTGCTACCCTGCCACCTCTCTATCTGAGAGGCCTCCCTAATCCTCCCTACAGCATCCTAGACCTACAACCCAGGGAAGATGTTCTTTGCTGGTGAGACACTCCATCTTCTTGGGCCTCCTAGCTTTCCCTGCCGTAACAGCTTTACCTCAAGAACTGGCCTTTCTTTTTATGAGCAGCGAACAATGACCCTGTATTCATGGATACAGGAGAAGAAAGGGCAGGAAAGATGGCTGTCACCAAGCCTGACAAACTGAGTCAGATCCCGTCATGGAAGGAGAGAACTGATTCCTGAGAGCTACCCTCTGACCTATGCACATGCACTGTGGTATGAATATAGTCACACACAGAGGAAATAAATGCATTCTTAAAGGAGAATATGGAGCTCAGCCAGTTATGAAAAAATAAAGAAGGGAGTTCTCAAATGATAAGGTCTGAGATGTATCCCCTGGATGTGACATTTAGACGACAATGTTACCTTTCTCAGAAGCCATTCTAGGTGGAATTGACATGTAGAACAGAAATAGGAGGGCAAGGAACTTGCAGCAGGAATAGAATTATTGAGAGAGGAGAGCCAGGAGGAGAGTCACTACATTTCAAACAATAGTATTTCTGGGTCTGGGTTCCTTCACTCAGCGTAATGCTTGCCAGTTCCATCTATATACCTGCACATTTCACAATTTCATTTTTCTCTACAGATGAACAAAAAATTCCATTGTGTGTGCGTAAGTACCACATTTTCATTATCTGCTCATTAGTTGATGGACATCAACTTTGCCTGTCCTAGCTATTTCTGATAGAGCAGCAATGACTATGGATGTCTGTAGTATGGAGGATCTTCCTTTGGGTTATGTTCAGGAGTGGAATAGCTAGTTATATGGTATGGATATTTCTAGTTTTATTTAGAATTAGCCGCACTAATTTCCATAGTGACTACAGTAGTTTTAACTCTGTTATTTTCTTAATCTTAGTCATTCTGACTGAGATACGATGAAATCTCAAGTAGATTGAATGTGCACTTCCCTGATGGATAAGCATGGCAAACCCTTTAAAGATATATATATGTATATACCATTTATATGTCTTCTTTTGAAAAATTCTCTGTTCTGTCCAATATCCCTCTTATTCCCTCTTATTGAGTGGTTTTTTTGTTCTTGGTCTCTAGTTTTGTCGAATTCTTGGTATGTTCTACATATCAATTCTCTATCAGATGTATAGCTGGCAAGGATATTGTCTCTATTTGGTTGGAAATATAACATATTCTTATTCAGATATAGATCCTAGCTTTGAATCTTTAGATTTGTGTGTTTAATTAGGAGCACATGGTGAATTCAGGAGACTTGAAAGGGGTCATTGGTAGAGACAGGGAAGAAGGATCTTATGGGAGGGGGGATAAAATAACACTGATGATATGGAGGGGGAAGAGTTGAATAATGAAAGAGGTTTAAGTGGGGGCAGGGATACAGGTAAGATAGAAGAAGAAATAGGGGAGAGAAAATTAACAGGATGCTTGAAAAGCCATGTATAAACATACTATTGTATAAGCTAAATTTGTGTATGTATATGTATGTATACATACTCATTCATATATATGAATTCACATGTATATGTATATATCTGAATTCCTACATCTAAAAGAGAATTGGTGTCTAGAACATATCACGAATTCAATAAAACTAGATACGAAGAACTCTCTCTCTCTCTCTCTCTCTCTCTCTCTCTCTCTCTCTCTCTCTCTCTCTCTCTCACACACACACACACACACACACACACACACACACACACACATGTATGTATATATGCATATATATATCATATTATATATTCATATTGAAGTTATCCTACATAAATGATAATGTTCATTCCCAAAGCAATAGGTTGTCAGTAGGACTGCCACATGTGGGTAACTTCTCTTATTTTGTTGGTCATGGGTGACCCAGAGACACCAAACATCACAGGCTGTTTCAGTTGTACTTTACTTCCCTGATGATCAGATGATATGACCCGACTGATGAAGACACCACACATTTTGGTCAGAAGACTTGAAGATACTGACTAGAAAGTTTCCTCCATGCTGGCTAACTTTCAAAATACTGGAATGTACTATATAGGCTCCTGGCAGAAAGAATGGTCCTACTCAACTGTGAACCTGTGAGCTACAATAGTGACCATAATAGTAAGATAGACCTGTGAATTCAATAGTGACCTAGACATTGTGGCACAATTGCTTTCTAGTTGGATTAAAAGCCCACTCCACATGAAAAAACACATGCCAAGGCCATGGGTGGGTAGCTCACAGCCCTCAGAGTGAACTTACTACCATTATTTTACTAACTGGCTATAGTGTTAAACAGCCTTCTAAATCTAAATCTCTATACTCATATACTAGTGCAGAGCTCAAAACTCCTCAGAAAAGTTTCTTGGTGCATAATGACAATTTGTACAGAAACTCAAAACTGGTCAAAATGCAGAGAATACGTGTCTGTGCAGTGCTCAAGCACAAATAAGCACAAATGGGATACATCTATCAATCACTCTGCCAAATCTCCAGGGACCATGTTGGAAGAGTGTCAGCAGAAATAATCTAAGGGTCAGAGTTCAGGGAGGATTTGGAGTGAAACAGTTCTGGACATGGGAGTATCTTGCTTTCATGAAGGCATACGAGCTCAAGTTGTTGCAAAATTTTTGGGTTATATGTGAACATATTTTTGTTTTAATCCCAGGTGTGGGATATGGGGGCAGTTCCAGTTTGTCCACAGCAGACAACTGCCTCCTGAGAGGGTGTGTGATGTTTGTCAGCTGTGAACTACCTCATTCAGAGGCATGGTCTTTGTCAGTGGGGATAAAAGCCAGACCCAAAGAGAGACTGGGGGCTCTGAGAAAGAAGAGGTCTGCTGGTGCTTTCCCCTGCTGCTCCTGGTTGCTGTTGGTGCAGTGTGATAAGAAGTTGGAAGTATCCTGAAAGGAGGTTTGCACTTGCCCCCAAGGGAACTTGATGACCTTGAACAGCAGGAAGGAGCTAAGGAAAACTACATGCCCTCTTCCCACTAACCTTCTTTCTCTCTTACCTGGTGTTGGGGTGAAGAAGAGAGAAAGTTTCAAAGAACTCAAAATAAAAATAGTTGTTAAAAATATGTCAACATCTGGTTGCCTGCTATTGTCAGCTGATAGAGTCTAAGGGAGGGAAAGTCTGTGTCTTTAAAGGATGTAATCCCCAGTAGATCAACCACCATGTTCTAGTGGGTAGCTCCAAACCCAAGAGTGTACGGGAAGCATAAATTGGACTCAACAAGTTATTTTTAAAAAGCAGTACAGGAGATTGAAAGGGGAAGGGAGTGGGATAGATCAAAGAGGAGTTAGTGGTAGAAGTTAGGAGTAAATAAGCTGAAGATATATTGTATCCATATTTGAAATTTTCAGAGAACTAATAAAAACATATTTTTAAAAAGTAATTTCTTGAATAATGAAAAAGATTACAGTAAGAAAGTAACGGGCAGACAGCTTGAAATTCCTATGTATCTTTCTTATTTGTTTTCCTCAGTTTTTTTTTTTGAAAATTATAGCTGGCTATGTTTTGCTTTGTAATAATAGCATACAAAAATTAAAAATCCTCACGAAGATAATATATTTAGTGGAACAAACCATTAGCATGGAAGACTGGGAAAAAACAATAGAGAACTCATGGCAGAGATAACCTTTAGAGAGATATTTGAACTCACAGGTTTCTGGCAGAAAAGATGTCTTTTTTAAAAAGACTTTTTCTTTATTTTATTTTATTTTATTTTTTGGTGTTTGAGACAGGGTTTCTCTATGTCACTCTGACTGTCCTAGAACTCCATTTGTAAACCAGGCTGGCCTTGAACTCACAGAGATCCACCTGCCTCTGTCACCTGAGTGCTAGGATTAAAGGACTGAGCTACCACTGTTCAACTGGAAGAGATTTCTAATGGAGGACAGATAAAAAAGATGGAGAAGGTAGTTGATGATGGGCCTGTAGCAGATGAATGAGAGAAGGACTAAAAGAAAGAGGAAGGATTGGTCTTGTACCACAAGAGGCACATCATTTTTGGATGCTGGCAAAGAAGAGGTGGGCATCACTGAACCTATGGGAATGTTTGCAAGGCGGAGAAGAGCTAAGCCACATCACCTGATGAACTTGTAAAGCATGGGGGTTACACAAAGCCAGGCTCTGAGATGTTTAAAGAAAATACCCAGCAGAAGGCTCTTTCTAATAGTGGGCACTTCAACACCAAGTTGTTTGTACATGTGGGACATTCCTCTGGCCACAGATAACCCTTTATTACTGCTGCCCTATGCAGTATGCTGACTTTTGCCTCTAACAGTGTGATCCAGAGACAATCAGTTAAGCCATTTCTTGGTGCCTGATCTAAGACACCGAATGAGATGCTAATTCATTTCAAAGACACTAATCTTTACAGCGAAATATATAGAAATAGTTATTACAATCCCAAGATGATGAGGCAGTCATTTTCTGCTTGAGAAAGGAATGTGATGCCCCTGGACTTTGCACCTCGTGCTGGAGAGAATCTGTCAAAATTAAGGCACTGTTTTGTCTCCCTGATCACTGATGTCACCTGAAAGGGAAGTGACACTTCAGAATATTCAATGAGTGTAAGATGCTGAGTTGTAAACATATCAGGTTTTATTAAAATTAAGATGGGGCATGTACCATATTTGGCCATGTCCCCTTGATGGGGAGGCCTGATGGCACTCGGAGGAAAGATAGCAGACTACCAAGAAGAGGCTTGATACCCTAACATCACATTCAGGAGGAGGAGGTCTCCCTCAGTCACAGTCATAGGGAAAGGGATGAAAGTGGAAGGGAGGGAGGAATGGGAGGATGCACGGGATGAGATAGCAATTGAGATGTAATATGAATGATTTTATTTTTCAATTAAAAAAAGAAATAATATGGGGCATGTAAAATGGGATACAAATAGGTGGATATCTCTTTTTCTTTCATAAGAGCAAGTGATTAATTCTTAGGGTGGATTTACACATCACTGATGCCCAGAATACTTAATCACCTCAGCTTTTGTTGTTTTGCAAACATAATAGCAATTGTAAAAGAAAATGGGGAAGAAAATCCCCACACAATCCATCTTTTCAGTTCATCATGCTTTCTTTAAGATCTCATAAGTTACTATTTGTGGATCTGTGAGTGTGAATAATCACATAGCGGGAGCATAAGTAAAATAATTTCCCTTTCTACTGATTGCCAGTCATTTATAGAACACTATATACTCTCTCGGTATTTTTATTTAAAATAATTCCTTGAATAAATGTAGAATAATTTAGTTAGCCATCCCTATACTGCTGAGTTTTACTTTTGAGCCAATTAAAAATCATTCTGAACAGAGAACTTCCTCTGAAGTTATTTCCTTATAAAAAGCTTTCTTGCATGAAATTACTGGATTATAAAGGCTCTTGGTCATGTGTATGTGTGTCTGTGTGCTAACATTCGTGCACGTGCATTAGAACTATGTGCATGCCTATGTATGTGTAAGTCCATGTATGTGAACACATGTATGCAATGTGTAAGGAGGTGTATACACACTTGCAGGGTCCAGAGGACAGTCATTCCTCCTCGGGTGCCATCCACCTTGCTTTCTGAGGCAGAGTCTCTGTCACCAGAAATAGCCAAGTTGGCTAGATTGGTTATTTGGCAAGCACCAGGAAGCCACCTGTCCCTGCTTCTCCCAGTGATGGATGACAGACTCCTGCCCCCACAGCTATCTTTAAACATGTGTCCCGGGGATCAAACTCGGGGCCTCATGGTTGTTCAGCAAACATTTTACCAACTGAGCTATCTCCCCAGATCCCCTTGGTCATTTTCCCAGCAACAAAGCATGACTATTCATTTCCAGGCTAGACATGGAATAGGCCTGGTGATGCTGTGAGGGGATTAGCTGAAATAGAGAAGAAGAAAGAGAGGCATGCATCCAAATGCTGCTATTTATATTTCAGAGTCAAATGTAGAAATGGCAACATTGAAAAATGCCATGAATGCCCGTATCCTCAGAAAGCAGTTGAAAAGCTTCTCCATATTTCACTTCTACAAACTGTCCTCATTCTCTCAGCTTCCTCCTGTTTGATTGGCCAGTACTCATTAGGAAGCCTACACCCTCTAAGATGCCTAGACCACACTAT
Organism: Acomys minous; assembly: GCF_964271855.1. Lineage (NCBI taxonomy): Eukaryota > Metazoa > Chordata > Mammalia > Rodentia > Muridae > Acomys > Acomys minous. The sequence goes on along the minus strand of NC_140494.1, from coordinate 90,527,057 downwards.
CTTGGGCTAAATGAACAAGCAGAGCCCATGCGTTGAGCAGCCGGCAGGGCAGAGGGTGAGCAGCTAAGCAAACTGTCTGTGTTTGAACAATAAAGAAACAGGGAGACCAGACTCCAACCCCAACTCCTGTGTCTATTCTTTGACAACATGCCAAGTCAGCAGGGCTTAATGCCTAATAATCAAAGCTAATCCACAAAGCTCACGAATGTCTTTTTAAACCTTAAAGAAATTGTTTCATGTTGAACTTCTAAAGTCAGAGATTTTTAAATGTTGGATTAGTTTTTCTGTCGTTCCTGTGAGGGTGATTCTAAGCACACAGAGAGGCATAGCAACTTCATACATGGGACCTGAAAGTTCGAAGCAACTGACAACTGCGAGATCATTTGTGAAGGATCACATTACCTCATCCCTTCCCTGCCTCACTCAGACACACCAGGCCCTACAACCTCCACTAAGGGAAACCTCCAGCTGTGTTTTTCTGATGTGAAGTCTCCAAAGAATATTTCAAATGGACAGCTCCATAGAGAAGGTCACAGCTTGGATAGATACCCGTCCAGGGAAATACACAGCTTGTCTTCCCCCCGCCTCATGGGGTCCCCAACTGCTGTGCTTCTTTCTGCAGCATCCCTGAAAGAAGACAGCAATCTACATTCCCATAGACTAAATGCTGCATATGGCATACTGCAATTATTTCCTGCTTCCCATGCAGGGGTCTGTTTCCAAGTCTCTTAGATATATACAGTTGAACCAACTATTTTGTATTAATTGAAAAATGAACAAAGGCTTGGGATGTGACTCAGTACAAAACAATCCTCCAGGTATTAATGAGTGTATATATATATATATATATCAACCACAGTCTCGGCCCCCCCCACAAACAACCTGTAGTGACTTATACATTCACCCTCACATTGTAAACTTTCCAATAGGACAAAATATCCAGAAGTGGTACTAACAATAGGAATCAAAGCAAGGCATTTTAATTGGGGTGATGATGGAGTGACGAGCTCACAAGTTTATGCAAGCTCTTCTAGAGTGATCCTTAGCTCCCATTAGTCATATGCATCACACCAACTGAGCTATCTTCCCAGCTCCCTCTATTCTAAGGTGTCCTCTATTCTGAGTCCCTTCTGGCTTGTTACATTTCTACAGAGTTATAGTTCTTTTCTCAGTAGTAAAGTGCTTGCTTAGAATATATGGGGTTCTGGGTCCCATCTGTAGTACTGCCAAAAGTTAAATTAAAAATAAAAACGATGCCACCTAAATCCAAGTTGTAACGTCACTAGAGTCATTATCACTAAATTTCTTTCATAAGAATGTACCTGTAAATAAAAGTTACACAGTTTTCTCTTGTTAGTCACTCTTTGTCAGTCTACTTTGCAGTGCCTCATGAAATGAAAATAATAAGGTTGATGAAAAACTGTCTTAGAGTTTCTATTGCTGCGAAGAGACTCTTATAAAGGCTGTTCACAGTTCAGAGGTTTAGTCCGTTTTCATCATGGTAGGAAGCAAGGTGGCCTGCAGGTAGACGTGGTACTGGAGAAGTAGCAACACCTAAATGTGGAGAGCTCAACATCTGGGCCCATATCTGGCACATCTGGCAGGCAGAGTGTGACACTGGCCCTGCCTTGAGCATCTGAAATCTCAAAGCCTGCTCCCAGTGACATACTTCATCCAGCAAGACCACACCTATCCAAGCAAGGCCACGCCTCCTAATTGTGTCACTCCCTATGAGCCTGTGGGAGAGGTGAGGGGAAGGGGGGGATTTGTTTTCATTCAAACCACCACAGAAAGGTTCTAGTGTTTCCCCTCCTCACTGGAATTACATAAGAACTCCTGTGATGCCCAGAAAGGAACCACTTCAGGCATCAGCCACCAGATACATACAGCCTTGAGCAGTGTTGCTGGGAAAGGGCTTATCACAGTCTTATAACCACCTCCTGAAAATCCCACAAGTTGATAGGCAGCTAATCAGGATAACATGCATGCATGTGTGTGTGTGGGGGGGGCGGGGAGTGGGGAGCTGTGTCTTGTTGTTTGTGATACTGAAGAGGAATCTTGTGCATGCTACACAAATTCTCTACCACTGAGCTATATATCAGCATCCCCTCCTTTCAGTTTTTGTTTTGAGACATGAACTCTCAGACTTTGGATTTAAAATTCCCCTGTCTCACCCTCTGCACAACTAAGTCTGGTTAAGATGCTGTTTGTTATATTGACATGTATGCCGGTGGCAGATATGAGGACAGGCGGGTGTATGCTAAGTAGATTGGAATGAAAACATAATATTGTATTCATTTTAGTATTTTTGAATTCATGAATGATGTTCTTTCGGGTGTATCAGAGCCTAAATCTGCATCATCATCATCACCACCACCACCACCACCATCATCATCATCATCATCAATCTCACTGCTGTATACCGACTCTTCCAGCATCATAACAAAACAAAACTCCTTTGTCCCTCATCGTCTTTACTATTGAGTTAGGTATAGCTTGATCACTTCATCTCTTTTGCTTCACAAAACTGCTTCGTAATACCAATTCGGTTTGTACTATGAGAGCACATTGGGTAATAAGATGGGTGTTTTAATTTGAATTTTACTTATGTGTACAGCTCTCCCATCACTTTGATAATGATTTGAAGCACCAGACTCTAGGACAATACGTCAATATAAAGTGATCAGAAAATGACGTTAAAATCAGACTGGACATATTGATACCGTCTGCATCTTAACTGAAAAAGTGAAAGCAGTTTCTTATTCATGATGTCTTTCTTTCTGAGTTTTTAAGTTAACATCTGTTCCTCTGCTCTGGAGCCCATGGAGAGTCCAGTCCTGGGAAAATGTGGTTCACTGCATCTTTCCCAAAGTCTGCCTTGTCTGACACATCATAAATGTATACATTTTATAAATGCATATTGCTTGAGTAAATGGATTTGGAGCTAAATAAAACTACTTGAATACTGGTAGAAAAAGTGGCCCCAGGTGCTAAGCTTTCCTGCCCTGAGACATTCTTCAATGTTCCTTCAAACTATTTCTGCACCATGTGTGCTGATGGGGAGGAAAGGCCCAGGAGTGCTCTCACTATAATTTATTACATTTAGGTAGCACCTATCACCTTACTACTGTATCTAGGGCAGTGATTCCCAAGGTGTGTTTCATAATATGCCAGAGTTTCTCCATGGAGTCATAAGTGCTTAAAATAGTCTCAAAATAAAATTAATTTCATCCTTCATGCTACTTAATTCTTTAAAAATAAACATAGTCCGTGGAAGAGAGGCATTACTAACAAACAAATACAACACTCAATTTGTGTGTTTCCAGAGGCACTGGTCATGAGAGAGCTGGACTTTTCCCTAATTATTGACGCTTTAAAAATATTGTTTTATGTGATATATGTATCTTAAGATAAAATGATGCGTGGAACCTCTTTCCCACTTAAAAGCTGCTCTGTCAAACTAAAGTGGAGTGGAGACAGCATCGCATGAAACCCAAAGACTCAGGCTCAGCATTTACTTCTTGTCAACATAGGCAATAGAGACTTCATTTTCATATGCATTTTACCTCTTGATTGCACCAAGATTAGCAGTAACTATGGAAATACCAGGTGCAAGCAATCCAGTATATACTGAGGCTCCCACAACTTTCACTGTCTCCTGCACTCACTACTCTTTAAAGTCCCTGAAATTGAGGTGGAAAACCTCTAATACCATAGTGAAGTGCCTGAGAAAGCTAAACATCCTCACCAGAAAACTAGCATCCTTCTTCAAATACCTCTTTTCTTCCCAGCAAGTATAGACTCTAAGTCTGATGCTTTAGAATATAAGAAAGAGCATGATCCTGGAGTTCTTAATGTTGTGAGCTGTCATCCCAGCTTAGGCCCTGTGTTCCCTCAGTAATGTGTCCAGATCTCTTCTCTCATTGAATGATGGAAGGGCTAAGTTCTTAAAATTGTTATGTGAATTAAAGGAGGGGCCGTGTAAAGCACAATGTACACTCTTTCCTCTATCATAAAATAATATAAATCATTTTACTCTTGTAATTTCAGTGCTCATCAGTAAAGGTACCAAAACAATGGCATTGTTCTGAATAAGTTCTAAGATAATCACTCATTTTGAATTTCATGTTATTATAATCATTAGGAAATGATTTGTCTTAGTGAATGGTGTGGGCTGCTGTTGTGATTATCAGGGCTGTGAATAGCAGGTAAGTGATGCTAGGGTGCCTCTTTCCTGGGGCAGATAACCAACAGCCTTTTCAGATATGTCAGCAGAGTCTTAGTGTTTGCTATGTAGCATGTGTTCATGTCTGCCACAGTTCATAAGTTACAGCAGTCTCTCCCAATAAGATGATCTTACATGGTGAGATTCATGGAAATATTCTGGTTGATAAATGGCCATGGGGATGATGTCCCCAAGAAGAGGAAGGAAAAAAGATTCTCCAACATATTCTCTCAGCCACATGAGTCCATGACCAGAAGGCAGGAGTCTACAAACCAGGAGACAAAATCTTCAACAGACATATATAAAAATATAACTTATGTGGTTGCTGGGAATTGAACTCGGGACTTTTGGAAGAGCAGGACGTACTCTTAATCTCTGAGCCATCTCTCCAGCCCTCAAAATATAACATATGAAGGTACCTACTTCCATCAGTAATACAGAACAGCCAGAACTGTGAGCAAACAGCTGCACTGCACAGTAAAACTTTCCTCTCCGTTTCCATTCTGCCTTGAGCTCCCTTGTCAACCTTAGTACTGCACACACAAATAGAGTCATCAACATCATGACTGGTCAGATGATGGATCCAGGTCCCCAGTAGGCAGGTTCTGGTAAGTTAGAATGCCTTTCACTTGAGTGGCTTTTCCTCCACTTCGCATTCAGAAATCGGTAAGCTGAGCCAGGACCTTGTTGTGGCATCACCCCCTTTTCTCTGCTTGACATCACGGGTTATTACTTCCAGCCACAGAGCCATATGGCAAATGGCACATACTTAAGATTTAGGATCAAAAGGCAGTAGGAAGCACCATTAAGAACATGCACACCCCATTTCAACTCCACTAGATTTCCACATTGGGATGTGCTGGGGACTAGAACATTCAATCCCAAAGCAATCCTCTTCCCTCATTAATCTTTTGACATCTCTCCCCCCGCCCCAAAAGCCCTCCAAGAAGGACAAATTATGAGACAGGGCACAGATCAGAAAAGACCACAGACATTTCCCTTGGAAGTGTTTTTTAGAAAATGCACAAAAATAATCAGCGAGATCATGGAATTTTCTATCCTGAAAATAATTCTTTGAAAAGAAATTGCCCTTCGTATCTCCTTGATTTGGCTGGAAGGATGTAAGAACTTCTATTCGATGACACAAAAGAAAGCCTAGATTTCTGTATCAGAATCAAGAATAAGACGTGGGTTGGTCCAGTGTGTAGTTTTACATTTCTCTCCACGTTCTTCTGAGCAGGGAAAACACACTGAAGCCAAATGGCATAGCATCATGTCGAGCTACCCTCCCGTGGTCACATTAAAAGCATCTTTTTAATTTCCCATTATAATACTGCAGTGACTGCGACAAATTCACCTCACATTTGGGAGCAAGAGAATATGAGAAGTCCATTCTCCCTGACAGAAGGAAGGCCTTTTCAACACAGGGTAGTATGTGCGTGCCATAATACTCCGAATCACATGTACCTGCTTGGATCACCTCCTCCTGAGAACCTTGGAGTTCACACATGAGCTCTCAGTTCCAAAGCCTCATTTACCCATTCAGCCCAGAGTTACCGGTCACTGCAAGTTTTAAACATAATATGGCTTGTGTGGAGGAAGTAGAGCATGTGTAAAGGGCTAGAGAACAGAAAATGTGTCCTTATGTTGCTGCTCCTCTACTGATGTGGGGCAAGACGCTTGCCCTTGATGTGCCAGCTCAGCACTTCTGGCCCATTGCTCCTGACACATTTGTTATGTACTTTCCTAGCCACACACTGTGGCTGGAGCATTTTAGCAGTCACTAAGGTTCCCCTTCATTACCTTTGTTTTTGTAGCCAGTGTCCAACTCCAGTTTCTTAAACTGACCCATCTTAATACTTTTTAGATTCGCCTTTTCCTGATAATTGTGTCCTGGCTCCTTCTAAACATCAGTAGGACCCCTAGCCATGAAAGCAGTCAGCCAGGCTGCTATGAGTATTGCTTCAAAAATGGTCAATGGACATTCTAAAGCTAACCATTATGTTGACTTCTTTTGACTGTTACTGTGAAAGCAATAAGCACCTAGGAAGGGTTTAGATGACCTATACCAAGTAATCACTCTGCACTGAGCAACAGCCAGCATGCATAGAGCTGGTGATCACACACAAGGAATGCATAGGAGTTCAGGAACTAAAGACAATAAACAAACACATACAAATGATTGCAGTACAAATTGAGTAAATGAATACCGAAGAGAGAGAAAATATGAAGTGGAAGGTTCTCTAGCAATCACTAATTATAGATATTCCCTAGAGACTACAGCAGTGGAACGAAGTGAATATTCAGTATAAGGAAAATTAGACAGTGCCTTTTGGCCTCACACCACCCATGGCATTTGAGTGTATTTTAGTGACTGCAGATTCACTTACAGGAAGGGGGAGGTGGGGTTGAGGCCTTCAGAATCGAGCTCCTTTATGCCAAAGCCTCTGGACCTGTAGTCCAGCATGCCAAACACCTCATCCCAAGTACCCAATGAAAGTTCACTTCTAAGGCCATGCTTCATAAAATCCATCAGCACAATTCTTTGATGGAGATGAATTATAGTTTGCAAGTGATTAAAATATTGTTAATGATCAGATGAAGGTACTTGAGGCTCTGATAAGGCGATCTTTGAAAATGAGATGCTCCCCGAACCTCTGAAGTCTTAAGCACTTGTCAGTTCATGTTTTTAAAAAGCACATTAGTTCTAGCCAGTATCCATATAACCTTTCTCCTCTCTCTTGCTCTGTTTCCCTGGCAACCATTTAAAAGCGATGCAAAAGGCCCTGCTGTCTCCCAGAAAGCACAGAAAAGAAAAGGACAATGGTCTTATGCTCTCTCTCTCTCTCACTTTCTTGAGGATTTTTCTCCATCTTCCCAACAACTTCCTCAGCAATGAAGGTTTTCAGAGGCTCTGAGCCATTGCCCCTCAAATGTGAGACTGTGGGTAATTAAGGAGGAAGGTGTCGTGCCAGGTGGAAGCAGCTTCTATGAGACGATGGTTAGACTTCCAGGGGCAGCTCAGGAGCCCAGGGACTGCTGTGGAACTGTACTTAGTACAGAAACGCAGCGACAGCTTTCATGAGAATCTTCCTGCCTTCAAACCTGGGAGCCAAAGCAGACATACTCAAACACAGGGATACTGGCTGCCATCAAATTCAGCTAAATCTATATGGGTGACAGTTAGGCAGGCCCAGGGTGGACTCAACCCCTCCCTAGCAGCCAATGCATTCTTATTTGCTCCCCAGACTCCTCCAAAGAGTTTTCTTTTCTCCTTTACTTTTTTAAAAAAAATAACAGAAAATTTTCTTGTCTCGCTGGACACAACCTTCCAGATTCCAAAAAGCAGACAAAGAGAAAATGTTGTTGTACAGGAGTCTCCATCCTGCTCAGGACAAAGCCCGAGCAAACAAAGGGCACACCTGGGGGCTCTCCTTCCCCATTCTTGAGGAGGCGGCTATAAAAATCTTTTTAAAGAAAGCAAACACAGGTGTGAGGCATGACCCACACGCCAGGGACCATGTTAAAGGTCCCACATGGGTGATCTCTTTTAATCTCCTGAACTCCTCTGTGACTAGACAAGTTTTCATTACCTTTTGTGTTTCCCACTCCCCTACCTTCTTCCTATATTTCAGAAACTGGGTTTTTTTGTTTTTTTTTTTTTTGGTTCGGGGTCCAGCAGGGCCTTAGATCTCGGGTTCAAACCCAGGTGTGTGTAAAGTTTAAAAGGTCCTGTATTTTTTTTTCCAGGAGGCTGTGTTTCCTCCCTGTGTGGCCTATCAAGGCCCAATAGACTAAGAGAGTCAGAGGTCAGGATTGGGGCTCCCAGGCAGAATATATCCAATAAGCCTCTTGTTATCCACCCAAGTAATACGATCCCTAAAGCCTCTGTCAAGGATGTTCTAAAGATTCGAACATATCCCGACTGATGCCCTTTCAATGATTGAGCATCTCGCAAGCAGAGCCTGCACTATGTTGACTCAAGAGTTTGTATGGAGGTCTTTCAACAAGCTTGACATGCTAAAATGCCATGGCACAAGCTTGAGATAATGACTACCCTTCAGTGGCAAAAACAAAGCCTTGGGTGATAAGCTGCTCCACCATCCTCTGATTGGCCTGCTTTAAATAAGGTCTGAGCCTTGGCTTCTTAGGCATAGAATGGCAACAACATGAAGTCTTGCCTCAAATGGCTGGGATGATGAAACAAAATGACGTAAGCAACGCACATGTTAGAGCCTAATTGGGATCATTACTAGCTCACAGGGCAACTGCAATGTTGCTGAAATAGGAAAGTGAAATAATGTGAGGCCCCAAAGTTCAAGCTTGAGAACAGTGAGCAAAGGAGGAAGGAAAGATAAACGGGCACTGAGGACAAAGTGAGCAAGAATGACATTGGCATTTAGGGGCAGAGAGAAGCCAAGATATTTTAGGAGCCGCAGGACTTGTGGACAAAGGCGTAAGCTAGGGAATAGATGGGTTGACCCAAGTCAGTTTGGCCCAGGAAGAATGAGAGGCTCATCTGGGACTATGACAATGGATAAGGTACTATAGGGGGGAGATGGGCCTGGTTGTAGAAAGCACTGAAGGTGGAATTAATATTAGTAGTAAAGAGCAGAGACTGCAGCAATTCGTCAGTTTGTCAACTAGGATGCTGCACTGCATCATTTTTAGTTACTTGAGCACTCTGAGGAAATTTAGTCCCACCACAGAAAACAGTGGTTTTCAAGTAGAGCCCAGTAAAAGACAGTGCGATTCTATAAATCAAACCAGGATATCTCTTCAGTCCTCGGACTTCCTGCATGTAAGGACATGCTCTACTTTTTGTCTCAGGTGAAAGACAACACAACCTCAGAAAATAGACTTCTGAAGAGAAGATGAAATTATGAGGGGTACAAAAGATAACTAGGTCAGTCTCGTTGATCTGGAGCTGAAGGGTTGTTATCCCAGTCGAGACAAACTCATTCTCTGAAGTAGACTCACAATAGGATAATGAGTGTGTTGAGGTAAGGGTGGGGTACACCATGCTGTTAATGAGTAAGGGGCACCCTTTGCTGTTTTAGTAAACTAAGGATATTTTAATAGGTTTAGCAAGCACATTCTTACAAGAATTAACATCATTCTACACGTACTGAAGGGACTCAGGCTAGCACTGGTGTGGTGCTCGTGGATCTGGCAAGCTTTGCCCTTCTCCCAATTCCCTCTGGCTTGCGGAAAACCATTCCATTACATTGCTGAAGCTAGTCCCAAGGTAGATTCCCTTATTTGGCCAATACCTCCTCTTGAAGCTGACTACCAAGGTCCAGTCATCAATGTACTGAAGTCTAGCAATCAAAAGTCCCCTTTGGCTCACCTAATTAGCAGATCCAATTAAAATTAAACATCTCATCCTAACATGGATTTCCCCCTGTACCTTTATAAACTGCCATTTTTCTATGTGCCATATCTGTCTCTCTATTCAGAGGCAGTCCTTTGTACCTCAGGGACAAGTGCTCCTTACCCCTCTCCCCTGCTCCCTTTCCTCTCTTTCCTTCCCCCTTCCCCTCTTCCTCTATCTCCTGTCTTTGTCCCTTAACTCTGCCCTCTGTCCCCCTGGGGCAAATAAATCTCCTTTGTGTTGATAACTTGGTCTTGGGCATCCTGAGCTAAATATTTCTCCTTTGACCAAGCCTTATCTTACTCCAATGCATTCTTCCATTTTGCTCATCATGTTATATATTCTTTTATCCTCCAACTTTGCACTTTGAAGAGGGAGAGGGAGAGGGAAAGAAGTTGAAGACAATAATTCAATAGCTAGCTTGAGACTATCCAACACTGGATCTTCAATAAACATGTCATATGATTGGTCCTCGGATGTGTTTGACAGTGGAAGGAATTGGCTGAAGCAATATTAGAATTCAGTTGATATTAAAGTCATGTGGACCTGCATCCAGCTAGCTTCACAGAATCCTATCAAGTTTTCTGCATCTTTTTCTCGTGCTACCCCTTCACAAATATTTATTGGCTGCTTTCTGTAAAGTGCTGTTCTAGGGCTATATAGAGAGCAGGGGCTGCAACAAGTGGTCCAGCTTCACAAAACTTATTCTCTGCTTTGGAAAGTAGATTGAAACATTTAGTTAGTAGGATAACACGTAAACATGCTTTCTTCATAGCTGAAGAAACGACTGTGCTTGGGTAAACTGAAGCATGCTCAGCAAGAGGAAGAGAGCAATGGCAACAGGGAATAATGTCTGTTGAGCCCAGGAATGTGGGGACTGTGCCAAGCGCAAGGCCCAACTGCACCCTAGGACTATACTCTCCATCATGACAAGAAAGGAAACCCGTTGAGGGGGGTCTTTGCACTGGAATGTGTGCGAGATGCTCTCTGATTTAACAGCACTGCTCTTCTGCTCTGCTGTGAGGATGTACACTGGAGGAAACTGTGAATGGAATCAGGGAAATCAGAGATGGGTGATCACACACTTCAGAAGACATACCACAGGAACTTGGACCAGTGTTGCTGAGACGAAGGAAATAAGAAGTACATGGATTTGAGAGCTAAAATCTGTAAGTCTCCTCGGTGCATAGTATGTGTGATAGGTTATAGAAGGATGTGTTTGTCTTCCAGAAGACAAAGACAAACCTATTTGGTGAATGTCTAGAACCCAGTGTGACACTATTAGGCCCTGTGGCCTTTGCTAGGCAATTGGGTGAAGAGGCTGGAACCCTCCTGAATAGGATTCGTGTCTTTGTGAAAGAAAGCTCACTCATTCCTTTTTATGCAATGAGAAAACAGTATCGTACAGCTAGAGAAAGGCATCCCCACCCAGACTCAGACCATGCTCACACCCCATCCTTGGAATCCTGTTCTCCAGTGAGAGATGAATTTCTGTTGTTTACAGTAAACCTCTTTATGGTTCTTTGTTATAACTGCTTGAATTGATGAAGAGTACACAATATAAAAGGACAGTCAAAAGTAGAACTACTTCATTGTTGAACAATAAGAAAAATGGAATTAACAAGCAGAAAGAGGGGAGATTGAAGCAGAAGTAGGTTGTCAGGATACTCAAGTGGGTAGTAGACATAATTCCAATGCAGAGACCCAAGAGGTTAAGTATTGACAAATTAAGTTTGGAAAACAGAAATGAAGACAAGACTTTGGATTTCAAGGGACATTAGTGGGAGGAACATAAAAATGTAGATGTCTTCAACACACAGATAGTATTAAAAGTCATGTAACGAGATGTGGTCATCAGGGGGGTCAGCAGAGAAAAAGAAACTGAGGGAATCAGAATCGAATGCTGAGAACTCCAATGCTTAAGAACAAGGAAATCAGGAAACCCAGACTAGGAAAATAATGAGGTCATAGTAGATATTAGAGAGAAGCTTTTAAAAAGGAAGGAATAAAACACGCCTTCATCTTTGTATTTTTGGTAAGGGAGAAGTCATTGGTGTTACCATCAAGGAAGATTTGGGCAAAATGATAGGCACTTATGAGGGGCCAATAGCTTTTGTTCTGGAGAAAATGTGTATGTTGAAACCTAGTGTGATGTGATTTGGAGCTAGGATCTCCAGATGATATCTTGAGTGAAGCACTCATGATATGATTCCAGTCCTTAACACACACACACACACACACACACACACACACACACAGGTCCTCCCCCCCCCCCCCCGTGTGAGGATGTAGTAAGGCATGTGTCCACAGCCAGGAACAAAATCAGAATGTTATTTCTAGGAATAGTAAAGACTGTTTACTGAGCTCATTTCCTACCCCTAGTTACCCTAGGCCTTCCTGATGGGATGTTAACACCACGCATTGTCTATGCAATGACCTTGGGAGGCTTTCTGGACAGTCAGCACTACATACCCAGCAGTTTTAATAACTCACAAGTTATTTAGAGAATGTTGGGGGAAAGAGGGGTGGATTTTCAAGGCTCTTTGCAGGGGAATGGGTGTGGCGCACAGTGTCATAAGAACAAAACCTGACAGTGGTTCTGAGTTCCTTTGCTTAAAAAATTAGAGTGCTTCTGTTAACCAAATGCACTCCTCCACCTTACCAAGCTGGCTGCTGACTAAATTCACTTTGTCTCTAGACATGCTGTGTTCTCTCTCTGAATGGCTTGGGCACCCATGCTGAGTTTGACATCATCCCTAAGAAGCTCCCAATGTTCTGTGATCCTTAAGATGCAGGCACAGACAACTGTCAGAGATGGAACACAGCATCCAGAGCATCCTTGACAAAAACCCAGGTCACCATCCATTCCAAAGAAAAGCAGACAAAACACCCACCATGGGCTTCTAGTTGCAAAATGTGGTCCCATGCGGAAGTCAAATGTTTGTTTGTAATTCCCAGAGATCATTAGATACCATAAAATCTATCACCTTTAGGACATTCCCTCAAATGCTGCATTCGTTGCCATGGTATTAGTGGACCAGAGGGCAAGGCTGTGCACAGAGTAAAGAGTCCATTTACCAAGCACATTCTCTTTTATTCTTTTCTCCTTGTGATGGAGAAGCCACTTCAAATGCAAGATCTTGCTTATTCCTCACTCCAAATTCAAGAAATGGGAAATATCGACCCTCCTTTCCAAATAGAGGAACTGAAACTTGGGGTCTTATGTAACTTGCCTGAAGTCAACTGTTAGACAGCAGAGCTGAAATACAACCAAGCTCAGTCTGTGTCCAAAGCCTGGCGCTCCTCTTTGCCACGTGCCGCTGGATATGTGAGCCCTCTGTCAAATTGTTGTTTTTCCAGCTACTTGTGTGAAAGAAAAGTGCCAGTCATTACTACAGCTGTCAGAGGTGGGAAGTCCAATAGGTCTGTGTCTCTTCTTCTGCATTGCTACTGCCAAAGAGGAGAAGCCAGGCTTCCCAGAGCAAAGCCAGGGCCTCTATCTCTGCTTCCCAGAGGGCCAGGCAGGGGATTTGACTATGGTCTAATGAAGCTCCCCCCCCCCCATAAACACACAATATTCAAAAAGCACACTATGCTACAGAACAACGCTTCTCTAGAGACAGGATTCTGGCAGTGAACCAAAGGCTAAATAGCTGAACCAAAGGCCCCAGACTGTGGGCACAAAAGCAGGCTTGAATTGAGCATGAGGAGGAGTGTTTATGTGAGGTGTGGGTGGTAGACGGGATGTATTAGTTGTAAACTTTAAAGTTTGTTACCACTCACCTGAAGTATCTTCTTAAAATGAGAGAGAGAAAGAGAGAGAGAGAGAGAGAGAGAGAGAGAGAGAGAGAGAGAGAGAGAAGAGAGAACAAAAAGCCTAATCTAATATTCAACAAACATTCTGCACCCAAACAGCACATCTCTGTCTGAAACCTTAGTTCCAAGAACCACTTACAGGCTTTCATCAACACATTATAATATTAATCAAGACTCATAATGCAGAGCGATTTGCATGCCAACAAATATATTTACACTGTAAATTGTTTGGTGAGAAGCCTTGGAGAGAAATGCAGTTCAGTGCCACAGAAGGAACCGCGCCCCCCCCCCGCCCCCCACGAAGGTCTGGAGGGAAGAAAGCATCCATGGTTGTTGATTCCCCCCAGAGGTTGAGTAAGAGCTTCCTTAGCTTCCATGCAACTCAGAACAAAGAACTCAGCCCCAGTGGCTTCAACAAAAATCAGCTTTACTATGAGCTCGATATGTTTCTCTTCCTGTTCCTGACACAAAACTGTGCCACAGCACAATGACAACCTTTGTAGGGATATAGATGGATTCGTGAAAGATACGCACACATCTTGCTGTGCGGCTGTTAGGCCTCTCCACTACCCAGTTGAGCACACCTTCTACATTCTGACAGATTTATCTACTTCTCCCTCTTCCCAACATCACCTCATCACTGCTGTAATCACAGCTACCAATCATCTCTTTGCAGGGCCGTGGTAATGGTGGCCTTCCTGCTCTTTGCATCCACTCTTGACTCTGCTTCTAGTGCAATAATTTACAGCACTCAGGTTCAGTTTGGATGAAGAGATGAGTTCGTATGATAAACTGCGTGGTCCCTCTCCTCACATGGCTCTTCCTCGCCTGCCATCCTCCAATCCTGCCACCTGTCACTCCCCCGCTGCTTGACCTTCTAATGGCTGTCCTAGAGACCACACTTTCCCCACCTTTCAGACTGTCTCAGGGACTCTGCCAATATACTCTCCCTGCACTCCGCATGTCTAGTTCAGAGCACTCATCACTGAGAGCAATTAAATAATCATTTTTAATTCATTTAATTTAAAGTGTATCTCCCTCATTCTGATTCATTTTCATAATGTATTCCTGAATTGTATGAGATGCAAAGTCCAAGAACAATATACTATGAGAGTGCTGTTAAAAATATAATTGTCCTCATTCATTTCATCTTTTAGCCAATAAAAATTTAGTGTCTATTACATATAAGTAGTGTTTAGCTAGCTAGATGCCTGTATACGTTACTGGCAAATTATACCTACTACATAGGGGGAGAAAGGGAAAAGAAGTTGGAGAGGGAAGGAGGGGGGGAGAGAGAGAGAGAGAGAGAGAGAGAGAGAGAGAGAGAGAGAGAGAGAGAGAGAGAGAATCTATTTACCTAAATATGTAGTCATAAGATATACAACCAATGGAGGGTATTTGATGGACAAGGTCTGGTGTGTAATCAGTGACATATTTTACGAAGGAAATAGAACTAGCCACAAGCTGGAGGACCTAGTCTCTATGGCTTGATTAGCTATATCCCATGAATACGCCACTGAGTCAGATTATAGCACAAGCCCAATGGAAAAAAGAATTCTCTTCCTCTCAGATGCTGTTTGTCTTGTGTTTGCACCCGTCTTCCAAGGCTCTTTCTCTCTCTATTCATATATATATATATATATATATATATATATATATATATATACATATATACATATATATATACATATATACATATAAATACATATATATGTATATATATGTATATATATAGCCCCAACTCTTCATTTCACCAACAGGTAAACAGGTTTCTACTTAGGTCAGATGCGGTGCGTGTACTGAGCAGGTCAGCTTCACTGCAGAACATGTTCTAGGCATAGTACATCTGGAGAGCCCTAGGTCCCAACAGTAAGGGGCTATTTCTATGGACAAGGAGACTAATAAAAGGCCATTTTTGCCCTGCAGGACCTCGCTGGTTAGGAGAAGGAAGTCTAAAGAGCTGAACCATGCCCAAGGAGCGCCAATATTCTAAGGAGGTGGGGTGTGAAGGGAGACAGCAGGTGAGGGAAAGGATGGCGTACAGGAAGAGACAGACTGAAAAACGCTTGCAAACTGATGTGATGCTGAACTGAGTTGGGAACGTGAGCGGATGTGGATGCCAGATTGGAACACAGAGGTGTGGTGAGCTTTGCAAAAACAAGAGACTGCAAAGCTGTAGGAGACAACTCTGCTAGTGTCCAAAAGGCAAGCAGTCAATAGAGAAGATTCACTAAACCTTGCCCATCATGTCCTAGGGATGGAGAAACGAGAGACAAGGGTGAGGGTGAGGAGTGGCACACTGACCAGCTTCAGACGGTACTAATGTGTCTAAAGATGTTCTGCGATTGGTCGATATTGCCATTTTGACAGGACCTCGGATCACCTAGGAGACAAGCTTTTGGGTGTGTGTCTAAGGGGAATCTAAATTAAAGTTAATTTATGTGAACATGACTGTTGTAGGAACTGGGGTCCTCAGCGAAGCTGAGCTGGGCTGAGCTGGGCTGAGCTGAGCAGGACCATTCCTCTTTCTGCTTCCTGAATGTGGATGCAAGGGGACATTTGCCGCAAGCTCCTGCTGCCCTTACTTCTCTGCTGTCACACACCGTGCCCTCCAACAGTGAGACGAAATACACCTGCCCCAGTTTAAGCTGATTTGCCAGGCATCTTATTTAAACAAGTAGAAAAGTAACTAAAACAGTTCATATAGACAAACAGATGCATTCAGGAAAGTTTTACTTTTAAAAAAATCAAATATATAGTAAATAAAAGACCACCAGTACTGGGAAGAATAATAGGAAATTGCTGTTTATAAGATGAAAACAGTTTATACTTGCAATTTTCTATGGTTCCTAAACTTCCTAACTATAATAAAAACTTACATGTCATAATGTAGAATGAAAATTGCTTATAATATGTCACAGTTAATTCATTTTGCTCCCAAAATGTTTTAAAGTAAACTGTAGCTACTATGGCATTTGTCCCATAAATAATTAGTAGGTGCCATTAAAACACTGATGTTTCTAAAGAAACAAGATAGGGCTCCATGCTTAGTAAAATCAGCCAGTGCCCATTCCTATGAGCTGTGTTAGTCACTACTCTCATCACTCTGGCAAATACTCGGAGACACGAACTGAGAGAAATATTTGTTTTGGCCCATAGGCCAGGAAGTGTAGTTCATTATGGTTTAAGTGAACCAGTGGCTGAAACAACTAGGTAAGACTGGTAATGTGCAGGAACAGCTGGTTAACAGGAGCCCAACTAGGAAGTAGCAATGGCTTGGAACAGCGCAAAGGCCAGGCTACAACCTTCCAGGCCCACCTCCACGTTACCTACGTCCTTCAGCTAGATACTCCACCACCACCACCACCACCAAGATTCCACATTCTCACAGAATACCACCAGTGTTAGAGTCCAGCTGTCCAAGCACATGAGCTTTTCAGAGATATTTTACATCTAAACCATAGCATTCAACCCCTGGTCCCATGGCCTGGACTCATGGCCATCTTTTTTTCCTTTTTTAACTTTTAATGATTCTTGGTGAATTTCACAACATGCATCTTAATCCCACACGTCTGCCCATCCCTTCATATCTGCTCCTCACCTTGCAACCCCTCCAAAAAGGATTTTTAAAAATACATCTCGTCAAAAAAATAAAATAAAAAATACATCTCGTGGTGGAAGCTGCAGTGTGTCGTAGCATGTCACATAGTATACCCTTCTGTTCACATATCTTTAACTTGCAAATCAGTCATTGGTGTGGTTCGAGACCTCTGGCTTCTGCTACAGTGGATTCTCACTGGGACTCCTCTCAGATAACCAGTGTTGCCCTGTGTCACAGAGATCCTACAACTTTGGATCTGCAAGACCCTCCCTTTTATGTGGCTCAGCAGTTTATCAATAGAGTAAATGTTGGGGTGAGCCAACTCAAAGCCCTGGATCGGGGCTCTGGGTGGTAGCTGAGTTGGTCAGCTGGCCAGCTCCCCCAAACCTTCACAACCAGGGCAAACTCTCCAGCACTGCTCCAGCTAGCTCAACCAATGCCATTTCTGGCAAGAGGCAAGGCCAGCTCTCCAGCTCTCATGCCCAAGGGACAGCTCACCCATACTCCACCACCAAGGCCAGCTCTACTGAATGTCCAAAGCCTTTCCTGAGAATCAAGGCAACTCGGGCTTCTTAGTGTTGCTTGCTTGGGCACTTTGTATCGATACTCAGAGTCTCCTGTATATTTTCTGACTTCGCTGACTTTTGTCAGGAATCTTGGTGCAAACTTCAATGTCTCTGTAACTCTTCCACTCTGCCTACCTACAAAACCACCACCATATGGGTGATTTGGGTTCTATTGCTAGATTAGGTAGTAGCCAGCCGCCCTGGGGGCCAGGACTGAAGCAACCTCTGGGTAACTATATAGCCCAGCCCAAGAAAACATTTCCCTAAGCAGTCTTGTTTGCACAAGGCCCAGCTGCAGCAGCTCTCTGTCAGGTACTCATTTGTGTTAGTACACTCCTTTAAGATGAAAGTTTTTCCAAATGAATTTCTATTGTTATATTCTAGAGCTTTCAGCAGTACAGTCTTGCTCTCAACACACTTTGGATCTGTCTCAGTAAAAGCCTCAATTTCTTTGTAATTGCATAAATATCTGTAACAGTTAAAGCTATATTGACTGTGTCCACCCCGTCTGCCTTTTATTCAACTTTAAACACATTTATGCACCCACCTCCTCACATTTTTGTCTCATGTTTTTTTTATTTGAATTCTCATGGTAAATCTCATCTAAAGCACTCAGCAACCACCATACCTCAGCCTGAGTGCTATGCTACCTTGAATTGTCCTCCACCAGGTTAATGAGACTACAGCTTCCAAATTCAGTCCCATTCAGATATTGCGACATGAACAGAATACAACCAAAATCTTTTCCATAATGTAATGTGCACGGTCTCCACCCAGATTCCCAACAGATCTTTATCTGAAACTCTGAAAGCCCCTGAACCTGGACTTGACTATTCCCATTTCTGACAAGTATTTTAGCCTCCTGAGTTGTACTGTGAGGGCTCATTAAGCCACTCGTGCAATAATATCTGAAGATTTCTTTCATTTGAAATTCCAAAGAATCTTTAGTTTAGAACATGGTTTTGAAGACCTATAAACTACGAGGTCGTGTTTACAACAGCAGGTACCACTTTGGGTACCAATTTTCGTTTAGTTATTCTTTTTTTCATCACTCTAACGGATCACTTGACAAAAGCACTGTAACAGAGGAGAGGTTTATTTTGGCTCCTGGTTCAGGGGTTACAGACAACCGTGTCTGGGGAGGCACGGTGACTGGAGTAGCTCAGTGATGACAGGAGTGGGCAAAGACCTGTTCACTTCTCAGCAGATCAGGAAGCAGAAATATCACAACCTAGAAGTGGGCCGGGCAGGATCATTCAAGGTCCAGCCCTCCAGAAACGTCCATCCTTCAACTGCACCCCATCTGCTAAAGTTTCCATTGCTTCTCAAATCTCTGTCATCAATAGCGATCAAGTGTTTGGACACGTGGGCCTCTGGGGAACATTTTACATAAAAACCACAGCATGACTTGGTATTCTTCAGCTTCCAAAATCTTAGTTTACAGCTGCTTTTGCTCAGCCCTAAATCGCACTAGCCGATTTTATATTGTACTCTTCCACTGTGGTCTTTAAGTAAGTGACACCTTTTTAAAAAGTGAAATAGGAGCGTGGTGGCAGCAGGAGATATAGCTCAGCAGTTAGGGCACTCATGGCTCTTGCAGAGGACCTGAGTTCTGTTTGTAATACCCACATGGCAGTTCACAACCATTGGTAATTCCAGTTGCCCAGGAGTCAAAGCCCCTTTCTGGTCTCCCCGGACACCAGTGATTCATATATGATTATATGTGCATATATATAGTGTATCTTTATATATTATACAAAAAACAATTACTCATAAAATGAATGAGTCATTTTAAAAATAAGGTAAAAGTTCATTTCAGTAAGGCTTTTAGGGTTACTATGTGTTTATAAAGTGGAAATATATATATATCTCCTAGCTTCTTTAATTGTGGGTTGTGACCCCATATGGGGTTCTATAATTGAATGTGAGACATAGGAAATTGTAATTTGAGTAAAAGGTTTCTGAACCTAGAGTGACCAAACGTTAATCCAAAGTCAAAGCTGTAGTGAGGCTGAAGAGTTACTGCAGGTGTTCACCCACATGCCAGCCTGTGCTGCAGCCGTGCTCCTGAGCACACAACATGCATTCTTTTCACTGTGCACGCCATCTTCATGCTGCCCAGCGTTAATGAATGCTATCTAAAACATCTTGGCTCAGGTTCAGGACCACTGTGTGTTATGAACCGCGGTGTTTTATATTGTCCCTACCATATTTCCTGCTCTTATGAAAACCACAGTGAGTTTATTATGTAAAATGAAAGCTTGTATTAATTTCCTATAGCATGTGTCAAGTTAGTGTATCTTGGCATTGTATTGTGTGAGATTGTTTGATTTTCAAAATAATTGTTTCTCAGTAGCTGACTAAAATTTAATTTAGAAAACATTCAGTGAATTTTGGCTTGGGATTAGGACAGAATTTCCAACAATTTCTGAAATGGACCTAAACATATTTCTGCCATTTTGTAGCATTTGTGTGAAACAGCGTTCTCAATACTGACAGTTATAAAAATCAATGTATTAATCAGCTCTGAACACTGTTAAGGATTCCCTATGTCCCACAATATCAAATATCCAGCTAAGATTGAATTTGCTTACGTGAATACAGGCGCTCACATAACATGACACACGTTACTGTGAAGGTCAGAAGACAACCTTGGGTGTCAGTTCTTGCTTTCTGCCTTGTTTGAGACAGAGTCCATCTTCCTGTTACTTTATTGTGTAGGCTAGCTGGCCCACATGCTTTTAATGATTCTTCCTGTCTCGACCTCTCATCTCCTAGTAGAGGTACCCTGGTATTACAGGCACTTTTTCTACTGCACTGAGCTTTTATGTGAACTTTGGTGATCTGAACCCAGGTTGCCAGGCTTGTACAACAAGCTCTTTACAAATTGAGCCATCTTCACAGCTCAGAGATTTATTATTTTACTTAAAAATAATCAAGCACATCTATCTCAGTTGTATACAACTATGCTTTCATCTTTAATACATGGTAAGATTACATGTACACCAAAGGCATTTCTTTTAAATAAATTTCATGGTGATCGATTATCAGTAAATATTGAATTTATTTAGTCACTTTTTTATATCTATATGCCCCAGTTGCTTCAATGTGATTGCTTATTGCTATGGCCTTGTTTTTATTTTTTTATTTTTCTTTTTTGAAAAATGATTTTTTTTTCTCTTTTTTCTTGGTACCATGATACGTTGAATGTATGCAACTTGGTTTTGATATTCATAGGTGTATTAGTCAGGGTTCTCTAGAGTAAGAGAACTTATCTGGATTTATTAGAATGATTTACAGGCTTCAGGTCAGCTAATGCAACAATGGCAAACTAGGAACAGGAAGTCCAAGGATCTATTGTTTGCTGGTTCACAGGGCAGTTCTTCAGTATATGCTAGAATCCCAAAGAATCAGGCTCTAATGCTACTGAAGATGAGGATATGCTAGTAAGGTGAGGCCAAGCTGGCTATGAGCAAGCCCTTCCTTCCTTCATATCTTCGCATAGACTTCCAGCAGAAGGTGTGGCCTTGTTTAAGGGTGTGTCTTCCCACCTCAAGATCCAGAATAAAGGTGTGCCTTTTCCTAGCTTGAAAGATCAGGATTAAAGGAAAGTCTTCCCAATTCAAAGATCAAGATTAGAAGTGGATCTTTCTACTTCATAATAAGAAAGAAAGAAAGAAAGAAACAAAGAAACAAAGAAAGAAACAAAGAAAGAAAGAAAGAAAGAAAGAAAGAAAGAAAGAAAGAAAGAGAAAGAAGACAAAGTCCCTCATAGGTGTGCCCTCCATTTTTTGGCTTTAGTTCTAGATGTAGTCGAATTGACAACAAAAAATATTCATCACAATAGGCCTTACAATGAATAGATATGAGACTTTTAAAGTACTTGGATTTTTGAGGTTCTCAAAGGTTCTCACTTTTAAAGGTGATTATGAAATAAATATGAGATATAGATGATAAGGGTATGGTTTTTAAGATTTATTTTTACTGCTTTTAAATTTGTTGTTTCTTTAGTTAATATGTAGACATGAGTGCCTTATAAGGTGAAGGGTTTTATAGTGATGGATTTGTGTGTTAAATTGACAAGTGGTGGATTTTTTAAAAAGATGTATTCATTTATTTATTAAGTATAGTGTTCTGCCTGCATGTATGCCTGCACGCTAGAAGAGGGCACCAGATCTTATTGCAGGTGATTGTGAGCCACCATGTGGTTGCTGGGAATTAAACGCAGGACCTTTAGAAAAGTAACCTCTGAGCTATCTCTCTCCAGCCCAAGTGGTGGATTATTACGGTTGATATTTAATGACAACACAACCCAAATCAGAATCATCAGAGCAGGTAGCCTTACCTGAAGAACTGTCCTGATTGTTGTGACTGATATTGTGATACACCATAAATGTAGAGAGTAGCTCCTGATAGTTGTCCAGATACCAATGGTGTGGCAGAAGGCAGGTTATCCCACTTTCTGCTTGCTCAGCCTTCTCTCTCCAGGGAGTTAATATTCCATGTTGTTGCTGCTGCTAATTCCGTCATTGCTATTAGAACCAGCGTTTCCAGTCTTGTACTGTAGACTCGGGATCAACAGCTCTCCAGCACAAGACTGGGAGTGCTGGCACTTAACCTTGTGTCCTAAATAATTAGCATCATTGTTAGCACTTCCCCAGTGAAAGAAGGGCATTGTGTGGCTGCCCCAATGGCTGAGCAGCCCGCTTCAAGGATTAAGTAGCTACCAGGTTCTCAGCTCTCAGATGTGATTCTGCTGTTGTTACTATTTTAAAGCTGACTTAATGAATTAATGTATATATTGAATCTGTACTATAGTGGAAGTTTTGGTTTCTTTAAAACCAAGTTATGTTATGTTTTTCTTTTATCCCAAGTGTGGGATGTGGGGCTGGTTTTAGTCTGTCCACAGCTGATAATTGCCTCGTGTGGCTCGAAGAGGGGATTGGGTTTTGCCAGCTGCAGTTAGTGGAATTCTGAGGACTCAGAGAGGGTATAAATATTGGAGCCCAGAGAGAGGAAGAGGATACTTTGAGGAGACTGGTATTTCTTCAAAGAACCTGATGATCTTAACCAGCTGGAAGTAGCAAAAAAGATGCCCCCTCTCCCAAGTAACCTTCTTTCTCTGCTACATAGTATTGGGAATTGGAAGGTATTAGTGTGGTTAAGGATAAAGGTTGAAGGAAGAAAGAGGCACAAGACTTCGACCCCTTATTCAGGTATAGCCAACGAATAGCTCATTCTCCACATGGGAAGAGGAGAGAGAGGGAGACTGCCTCTGACAAAATCTCTGGTGCTGGGATTTGATCACTCCCCCTTTGCAGAGAGACCCTGTGGGGACACAGAAGACTGTCCAGATGAGATCTGATAGACTGTGGTCAGATGATGGTAGAGGAGGACCCCACCTGTCAGAGGTCTAGGGGAAGAAAATAGATTGGAGGGGTGGGAGGAAGGGAATAGAAAGACAAGAGTGAGGGGATTGCAATCCAGTAATAATAATAATAATAATAATAATAATAATAATAATAATAATAATAACTCATAATATAAAGCCTAGTACAATGAGATATAAAATTCATTTTTAGCTCCTGCAAAAAAAAAAAAGAAGCCAAAATAAAATAGATTTTAAAAAATAGTGCAAACACTGTACTTCTAGAGAGCTCTGACTAATGTACTGGGGTCATCTAAAAGGCTAAAAGGGAATCACAGTAGATGAGTTTAAGAGGCCCTGTTATAAAGGATAAAATGATTTGTATAGCTCATAGATTCATTCCTCAATAAACCATAGATCATCTCACTCTCCTCATTCTTGTTCAGTGAGGTAAACTAGAACATTCTTTGGCCACTTGTTTAGTCTTAGGGCACACAGCAGGACAACACAACCACTAATAAAATCATAATTTAGATAAAAGGACTTGCCAGTTTTCAGCCTTCCATACATCCCCAGAGCATATTGCTGATGTTAATGAGGAAATGTCTCACTATAATAAAGTGAAGTAGCATTGGCTATAGCCATGCCACACTGCAGGTGGCTAAGAGCATGCAAAAGGACATCCTAACAGCTGTGAGATAAATGCAAGTGAAAACATGAACTTAGTATCCTGTAAACCAGACACCCTCTTGGAGAAGGCTCATTTCAATCATCAGATGCATTAAAAATGTGACACACGCCCAATCCTCATAAGCAAGGCAGTGATGACTATGTGGGTCAAGCATCAGTTGTAGAAATTGCAAATATAGAATACTAGTAGTCCTAACTGTATATACAGTAGCACTCTCTTACCTTTGGGAGATGTGTTCTAAGATTCCCAATGGATACTTGTAATTATGGGCAGTACTGAATCATATGTGTGTGTGTGTGTGTGTGTGTGTGTGTGTATTAAATATATACATTTTAAAAAATCATATACATACATACTTGTGATAAAAAATAAGTTGTATATTAGTTAAAGATTAACAATGACTAATAATAAAATAGAACAATAATAAATGATAATTAATAATACACGGCAATAAAATTGCCATCATCACTCCTCTTATACCTTGGACCATTATTAAATAAAATAAGGGCTACTTGATCAATGGCATTGGGAGTTAATCTGCTAACTGAAATGCCTACTAAATGACTAATGGGAAAAATACACTAGGCGAAGGAATGACTCATATCCCAAGGGGGTCAAAGCAGGACAGCTCAAAATTTCTACACACTGGGAACAGCACACAATTTACAACTTTTGTTTCTTTTTTTCTAGAATTTCTCATTTAATGTTCTTCAGATCACAGTTGATTTCAGGTAACTGATAGTACAGGCAGAAGGTACTACCAATTAAGGTATAAATAGATGTAGCTTCATATTTAGTTTTAGAAGGAGTCTGCTGTTCCCAATATTAAAGCACAGTGACTAGGGTGATTATAAGGAGAACATAGAAGAGAAGTAATTATAAAGCAAGAAATAACTGCAGAAATTGCAATGAAGCTTCAGGATATTATAGTGCTGAACTGCAGGTTATTGTTCACCATGATTTAAAAAATGATAAGCAATAACCATATATATTTCCAGGATTATGTATTTTCTAACAAGAATAATATCAGTATCTTATCGTATTCCATCATCATGACCACTGCTGTCATCACCATCAGTATCTCTGCCATCATAAATCACCACCATCATCATCATCAACATTACCATGATCACTATCATCACTGACATTGTCGCCGTCAGCACTATGATCATTATCATGGGTATCAACATCAGCATACCCATAATGATCACAATCATTGCTGTCATTGTCACCACACCATCATCATCTAGTGTGGGTGTATCAGGGTTCAACACTTCATGGTAAAGACAGCACCTACAAGACTCACTCAGTTACTATAAAACTCTCTGATCCCTGTGCTTTAATCATATGCTACTATGATTGCTATCACAAAACCTAACTGATGTACAAATCGTTATATATAACTAAAAATTAAATAAAAACATACATCTGCAAAGAGATTCCTCGGCAGTTGAAAATATATTTTCCATAGTGATTAAAATAACTCTGTATGCATTTTCCAGGTCTTCACATCGGTTCTTGGACTGACCGTACTCAACCACACCAAAAGGCAAATACTAGTCTTATTTTGTAAGAATGGAATTTGAGAACCAGAGTGCCTAAAGATTCCCTAAGCTTGTCAGCAAGTAAATGGTGGAATCTGCCTTATCCCACTTTAGCCCAACTTGAAAATTGCCACTATTTCCACTATTTCTGATAGCTCTTGATAATCAAAAATTTTCTGTTAAGTGAGAATTTCATGAGAGATAAATGCTGGACTGTTTAGGGAGATACAAGTCAGGATGTACATAATGACCATATATCATGTCAGTTCACTTGTAAATACTTAGATGAGTAAAAGGTGTTTACCTAGTATGAGAGGTGAGGAAGAGAAGAAGACAGAGACCACACCGTGTTTCCTAAATGCCTCAGTTTCCAGGTGGCGGAACGTTGGTAGCATGCCATTAATTGAATCACCACAGCAATGCCTCACTAAGTAGTAGGTCTGTCTGCCATTCTCAGTCTGCCATTCTCAACAACTTGGCCACCTAAGAGGGCCTCCTCTGGCTCAGACTCAAGCATTTTTTTCTCTGCTCTTTGGATTTCTCATCATACCATGAAGATAATGTGTTTTGCTCTGAAATATGAAATTCTAATGTTAATAAATAAGCCTGTGAGTGTGGAGCCTACCATCTTCCAATCCTGAGAGACTGGAGCTTTGGCTGACTATAATGTGCTGGGCCTTTGTTTTCCCACTGTCGATCCCTATACATTGGTGTTTGGTATATTTTTCTAAGAAAGTGCTTTCCTTTTTCCAAACCTTGTTTAGTTGCTTTCTTGCATGTTAGATGTTCATTTAAGTGTAACATTTTATTTTATATAATATATTGTAATTAGCTTAAATTGTTTGGACATCATTTGCCTTAGATTTTGCATCCTATCAAGCAGGTTCTATGTGTTTTAAATGTGTTCTCATCATTCTTCTGTATATATATATATATATACATTGTACGTACATTTGTGTGTATGCACATGCATTTGTGTGTGTGAATGTGAGAGTGTGACTGCCATGGCACATATGTGGACGTCAAAGGACAACCTTGAACAGCAGTCTTTACCTTCTTTCTTGATTGAGACAGGCTCTTTATTGTTTATCATCTACATATTTCAAGTTAGATGCACCATAAACTTTCATGGAGTCTCTATCTCCATTTCTTACTCTCCATAGGAGCACTAGGATTGGAGATGCTCCCACTATACAGTTGGGTTTAAGGTCTATATTGTCATCAACCTCTCTACCTTGGGACACTTTTTTAATAATGTAATCATTCAATATTAATAATTATAATTATGCCATCGGCTGTTTCTTTCTTTTACTTATCACTTACATCCTGCCTCTTTGTGGAGTCTTTGGGAAGAGCAGAAACATAAAGGGGATTAAGATTAAAAGAGAATGACAGCTGCTGCCATTAGCCTTAGCGATGAACTTGGGCTTTCTCCGGCCTTCATCCTATTCAGGTCCTGTGGCCTTCGCTGGGGAGAAATGGGCTCTGCAATAACAATGGCAAGCACCCCGTGACTATATTCAGAAGGACCCACAAGTACAATGGGAAGAGAAGGATTAAACATTGCCATT
This sequence comes from Acomys minous, assembly GCF_964271855.1. Lineage (NCBI taxonomy): Eukaryota > Metazoa > Chordata > Mammalia > Rodentia > Muridae > Acomys > Acomys minous. The sequence continues at coordinate 90,500,301 of NC_140494.1, read as the reverse complement.
GCTCAGACAAGGCTGAGGACCTCGGCCCACAGCTCACCCCAACTGTGTGGTGGTGTAGAAGCCTTGCTAGATCAGAAGAACATGTTACATCAACACCATGTGGACTTGGCATTATAAGGGGGAATACCAGGCCTCCTTCGGACTTAATTGCCTCTCAGTGTGGCCTGGGAATGACAGACTCAGAAATTGGTGAATTCTTTCCTCTGTTGTCAAGGCAAAGTGAGAGGCTAATGAGAGCACATTATGTGTGCTTATCCAACTCTTAACTCTGCCAAATGAAGCAGAAGATTTCCATGGAGCCCTGGAGTAGAGTGAGAATTCACGTTTTCATCTGCTTTACTTCTTCCAATAATCTTTTAAAGTCAATACTAAGAGCCCCAGTTTCAAGATGGGGAGCATATACCCAGGAGATGAAGCTGTACCACATCACCCACCCACAGAATGCGCTGTCTGTACATAAGTCGGCTGTGTGGAGTCATGCATTCGGTCAATGGTGTCATCAACATCCAGAGAGAGCACTTCTTAAGGCAGGTAGAGTAAGGAGACCTAGGGAAGCAGCACCTGCAGGCTGAGCATGCACATGCTGGGTGTGTAGAAAAGAGCAGGGGTGGGCAGAAGTGCTTTCAGTGAGAATGTGCACACTGGACTGGTGGATAAAAATGATGACAGGCAAAAGGCAGATACTTAACACAGAGCATCATGACTCCCTCACTCTCTAAGTCAACCACAATCAAAATTTACTCATCTCAAGCTTATGACCAAAGAAAAGCAGGTAAGAGGAATGTCTTCCTTTTTCTAGTTGGTCCCCATCCCCCTCCCTAGAGCATCTCCCCAGAAGATCAATTCTGCCCACTTAGCTTTGTCATGGTGACTATTTTTGCGCTTTATAGTTTAGTAACAGCCAACTTACAAGTCATCAATGGATGCTAAGGCTAGTGAGTAAGAACATGACAGAAGCAACTTATTTACAGAGTCTAAAAGAATATCTTTTAGGGATGTATTTACTTATTCCATCAGGAAAAGTATTATCAACACAGTGGAGAATCACAGCAGAGCAACCTTAACCAAGAGGTTTCTGATAGCATCGCCACTGAGGAAACAAACAGAAGTGTGTCTTGTGATGTGAAGTACCACAAAGGGAACATCACAGATTTATGCCACAAAATGAATAGCCTAAATCCAGGCACATGGACAAAACAGGACAACTTTGCCTTGTGCTATGAAAGGAACTGGCATACCTCTCTACCCTTTCACACAAAGCACTACTCCCACCATCCAGGGACCTAACAATATCCCAAAGGCCACACCTCCTAATACTCTAATATTGAGGATAGGATTTCAGTATGTAAATTCTTTAGAAAATCCAGATATTGAAGTCGTATGAAGATATTCTATAAAAAAAAAAAAGTGTCAGTGTCTTGGAAGAAATAGAAAGGCCAGGGGCCTAAGAAGCTACAGGACAATAATAATTAAGCAATAATTTTATATCAGGATTAAATAAAGTGGTTTTTATAATTATAGAGAATATTTGTTGTTAGGAAGTATTGAGAGGAAGGGCACTATGTCTTCAGCTAAATCTAAAATTTGTAGCAAGAAAATATTGTTTATTATACATCCTACATGCTTTATCTAATATATCTATACATATACCCACCCACTCATCCATCCATCTATCCACCCATCCACAAAAAGATAAGAATGTATGTGAGAAATGATAATAGTGGATGACTCTTGTAAGTGTATCTGCGGTACACCCACAAATTTCCTGTAAATTTGAAACTATTTCAAAGTAAAAGCTGACAAGAAGTATATATTTGCAGACTGTTGGTGGTTACCAGGGCAATCATACATATTCCTTCATTTGATCATTTGATCATTTAAATGGTCCCAAGTGGTATGCAAGCACATGGTCATGCAAACTAGTGAGGTATGTCCTCGTTTTCCACATGAATAAATGAAAATAATCTAATAAGCTATGAGACTTATCAGAGGTCAATGGCTAATTCAGAGAGCCTGAGTTCAACTTCAGCATGCCTTCACAGCTCTCTGGGCTGATTTCTGCTTGTCTTCCACTTGACTGATGTGCCCAGTTACCTGGTGCTCTGTACTCTCCCTGTCAGTCATGCAGTCATGGTCTGCCATGCACTGAATTTCTGTTCTACCTCTTCATTTCCCTGTGGGGTACCCACCCTCCAAAGCATTTATGAATGGAGCCATGTGCTTATCCAGCATCCGTTTCAACCTTTTCCATGGTTGTTGTTAGGAGGCACATATTCTCCTTTAGTTATGTATTTACTCAGCCGCCTCATACAACCACATAGTATAAGTATGAAGAAAGAATATCTATTTCTTAGGAAACAAAGCAGAATATCATGGAATAAGTCAATAAAACAAGATTGGAAGTGTGTGTGTGTGTGTGTGTGTGTGTGTGTGTGTGTGTGTGTGTGTGTGTGTAGGGGGACCTGAAGTTGAATTAAAGTGTGAGAAAAAGTGTAGTATAGAAAGTAAAAATTATAAAATCCCAGAAGTATTTTATGTTTATGTTGCTTTATAATTAAGGACCTTCACCCTTGTGATTGACTTTAATGAAATCCAAACTGGACTTCATCAGTGACAAGTCACCAGTTTTGTGTATTTAAGAAGGAAGATACCAATTCCCAGCCAGGAGAGCCATTCACCAAAAAAAGGCTCTCTTTCTCTTTCAAGTCAAATCAAGGCTCATTACAGGTTTGGATTTATTTACAGTAGCCTTTTTCTGTTACAAATTAGAAGTACATTCTGTTGGAGACTCTCTCTGGACTTCTATTATGCTTATTTTATACCATTCCCAGTTCCTGCATCTCCACTCTCCTCTCTTTCGCTTATATAAGAGCTCTAAAGAAGTTGGAAAGGATACACCTCAGATTCTCTCTCTATGTGATATCCAACAAATGTGACTAGACTACCAGTGTGTGTGACCAAGGTGGGAGGCACTGGGACTTCTGATGTTAGAGGGCCGGCAAATTAAAAGCAGAGAGCTACGTAGATCTACCCTGAGTCCATCCACTCATCCTTTCAGCAGGGAGACAATTGCTGAGTTGTTCTGATTGGATAACCATTTTAGGCCTTGGAATGCTTGTGGCAGATTTATTCTACACTCTGCTTTAACCTGGAATCTGAGACAATGCCAAAGAGAGCCAGCACATTTCAAAATGGGAAGCCACAATTATTTACTTTCTCATTCAACAACTGCCTCATAAATAAATGAAGAAAAGCAGAGCACACACCTGCTCTGGACATCTGCCTGGCCCTTACTCAGGAGTCCTGCCTCTCTGAGTGATGGCCCTAGGATGTCCACTGCTGAGCGATGCCAAGCCCACAGGTGGGGGGAGGGGCAGCCAATGGAGAAAGTGGGGCACTGATGAAAGCAGCACTTTATCTGATAAAACTGTAAACAATGGCTTGTGCTGTGGAGAAAGGATCTCCAGGTAATAAATGTCGGGCCTATGAACAATTGAGTCTCTTTATTCCTGAATGAAGTTGCTCTTTAAGGTCAACACCAAAATTGCTCCCTTGAGGGACCAGGCTGTTTGGCTGAGTGGGTTTGTGGCAGCTGTTATAGCCCTGGAGATGGGTGTGGGGAGAGCTTTCCTCTAGTGTTATTGGGGTCTACAGAGAAAGAAGTGATAAATGTCCTGAACAAGGAACTATCTAGGCCACAATGTATGACCATTTAATGCTAGAATCACAGCAACTCAAGAATAACACTTTTCCTATAGCCCAGGCTTCCTCTCTCACAGAGGAGTCCACCTTCCAATGTTAAAGGCAAAATGAAATAAAGCAGACAAACAAAAACACTGCCTCCTTCCCCTCAAAGAGATCATTCTTAAGGGATGTAAGAAGTGTGAACATGAGATATACATCCCCTATGTGCAACAGGGATGTGGAGGGGAAAGGTATGTGCACACCCAACACTGAACAAACACACACCGGAGTTGACTTAGCAGCCGAACTATGGCTGGGGTTTGGGTTTGTCTGCTTGCAAAGCCCTCAGAAGTGCCAAGCCACCCCTGATTTCCTACAAGGGTGGATGAGCTAGGGTTCACCAAGTTGCAGGCTCTGAGGGAAAACAAAAGCAGAGATCTCACCCTTTTCATTTTAAGCCAGCTTCTCCTTATACCAGTTTCCAATGTGGCTCATTTCAAGGCCAAGTTACAAGGAGCTTGCTAGACCCTGTGGCAGCTGAAGTTGGACCAGCTACTACATAAATAAGTCTGTGGAAGCAACAAGACTGATGCAAGTAGTAGTTAGAGAAAGGAGGACCCAGGAGATCAATGACTGATGCAATGGGAAATAGAGATGATGAGCGGTCCTAGGAGTGGATTTGTTTTCCTGGGGTTACCACAGTGATGGACCATATGGTCTAGACTTAACCCTTCAAGTCTCTATATGCCTTCATTTGAGCTAGCTTCCACTTCTTGCTAGGAGTCTTGATCACACGGAGGCTCAATATCATAACCCAAAGGACCAGATAGAAGCCATCTGGAAGAGTAACCAACTTTAACCTTGAGGGCCACTGAAAATAACCTTCTCCACTGAGACCTGTGTTGCATGGAAAAAGAGGTTATTTAGAGCATATTTCAAAACCATCAGGGTCTTGGGATCCATCCATCTCAGAAGAGAGTGGCATTTAACCAACAAAGCGTTGATATCTATAGACTGAATCTCCCCCATCTGTTGCTGAGTGCCAAGTTCCCAGGTAAACGTGCACGATAGGGAAGCATAAACAGGGCTAAGAAGGTAACAAAACTCGCTGCAGGGTGCTCAGGAACAGAAAGTAGAAAGGCCATGTCTGTAATAAATCAATGAGTCGATAACTCAACAAGAAAAATGCAGTTCGATGTAGCAATGGTTCTTATTACTGGCTCTGGAGCTAGAAAACAGCATCAATGAGAAAGGGAAGATGAGCAATTAAAATCCTATTGTCTTCCTCTGCACATGCTTATCCCTATCAAAGTTTGTGTGAGATCTTTCACACACAGGACATTCTCAGCCTGTGTCCTATTTCCCAGCAAATCTGGGAAACTTCATCAATTAACAATAACAAAATGGAAATCTAATTTTCCAAAAGGCCACATAAAAAGTCAACGAAAACGCACAGAATATAAACTCCAAGCTCTATTTTACGCTTCTCTAGCTTTCACGTTGTGACTGTTCAGAAGAATCCATCTCTTGTCAAGGTGACTCTTCAGGCAAGAGTTTTCTGCTGTTATAATAAATAGGGCTGACATCTCACATCTATTTAACAGCACATGAGATAGGCACTAGCACACTGCTTCTTATAAATGGAGCGTGGCTGGGCTCAGGGCATCAGGATGTGAAAGCAGCCAGGAATAGGACCTCTGCCTCTATATTCCAGACACCTCCAAAAGCTAAGACCTCTTCTTGGAATACTAGCATTCCACTTGAGGGTACATGGCATTTTCAAGGATACTAACTCTTAGGACCAAAAGGCTTTTACTGTTTTGCTAGGAGTCGACATAGTGGGTCAGATAAGACACTGCTGTGAAATCATCCCTTGGACTACTAGACCCAGCAGAAATAGGAAGAAATTACTAGCAAGCACTATTTTTGCCTAAGCCCTTCTCCAGAATACTAAGAACCTTATTATCAAAGCTCTAAGATCTAAAAGCATAACCTAATTGCAACCAGCCTGGAAAGAACATGAAAAAAAAGTCACAAGTGGTGTTCAGCGTGTCATGGTGATTAATGGTCAGATATGTGCTGGGAAAGAGCCATTCCAACAGTTCAGCAAACTCAACCATAGACTTCGAGTGGAAAAACTTTCGGGCCTAGGTGACCTCTGCTAGCCCTACCCACAGAATGGCATGCACATGGGGGAGCTGTGTCCTTCTACTATGCCCCCCAAATCTGGCATGTGTGGAGTGCTTCCTGGGTGAGGAATGCTGGCTCTAAACTTCTTTAAGCTCCCCACCCCTAGACAACACAAGCCTATCCCTTAGTTCATTACAGTGAGAATTTTATTTTTCAGAAAATCCCTCCACTGCTTAAATCAAATGCTGCAAGGCACTGTGGGATAGTGGTTGTTTAACACTTCAAAATAATCCCTAAAGATAGTCCCCATGACATTAGATAACTTGCCACAGATGTCTGTGATGGGCGGGAGGAAGATCCGGCCCCACAGTGCTGTGTGATCAAAGCCTGGCCTCCCTTTCCCTTTATTCACTTAATTTCCCTCTAGAAAGTCTGAGCTAACACACCAGGAAAGAAGAAAGGGACTTTGTGGGTGGGCTCTCCGCACTGTTACTATGGCTCTGTTGGGAGTCAAAGATTCCGATTCTGCACAGCACCACGTCACAGAAGAATGTAGAAAAGAGAGCTGACCGGGCAAGGAGGGGCCCGAGCGACAGACAGACAGCCACAGAGACACTGCGAGAGGTGACATATGATGACACCTCCTCTTTCTGCAGCCTGTAGCTCCCTTCTAGGAAGGAAGCCAACACAAATTCTTGCACTCAGCGGTGCCCGGATAGACCCGAAAGGAAACAAAAAGGGGAGATTAATCTCCGCATCACAGGTGCCCCTAAGCCACTGTGCTAATACAGCCTTCCAGGGAGGGCTTGATTGGAGGAGGGTTCTGCCAGGAGCTGAGCTACCGACTGCAGACTCCCCCCTCCTCAGCCTCACGGTGCATTTTATTTCTATCAAGCCGTGCTTCTGATTGCCTCACTCTGGAGGGTTGGCCGTGCTACATTAACCTGCCGGATCACGGGGAGAGTCAGTGGCTGCCAACGTGGCTATCAAAGGCCTCTTCTGTATTCTCAGGCTCCTGGAGATGCCAACAAAAAGCAGCAACAGAAAACCTCACCTCGTGGGGGCATTTTCCTGCCTCATAATTAACCTTCACATTGGTCAGCTTGCTATATGTAGAAACTGCTCTGCAGCTAGATTCTAGAGGTTTCCTCACTTTTTAAAAAAATAGGCTTAGTGCCCAATTCACAGGGGACCCACTTTGGTCCTCTCGCCTTGGATGTTAAGGGCTCAGTCCTTGTCTGTTTTCCTTTTCTTTCTTTTCTTTCTTTTTTTTTTTTTTTCTGGGTGCTTTCTATTTTTTCTAGCTTTTTAATTTTTGGTTCTCTTTTTCCTTTCTCGTGGCTGTACCGATGTCACAACAGGTCTCAGGGACTCCACTGGGCTTTAATGTACTTAAAAATAATACTGTCAATTCCACAGGAACTCTGAACAGGCAGATTCTTGCCATGCACATTTTAATTGACTTTTGTGAATAGAGAGGAAGGCGCAGACTCTTGTAAGTAGCTTTCACTAATCCATAGTCCTTGTGGAACTGCAAAGATTTGACTTTCAATGACTGTGTCCTTCCATGTGGCCTGCCTAGGCAGATCTTCCATCACATTGTCACATTTTACCTGTAGTGTGGCTCATTTTGAACAAGCTGTAGTCACATGTTAGGTTTCTCCAGGGCCCAAGCGACCAAGGAGCCTCCAAAACAATGCTTCTCAACTTGTGGGCCACAACCCCTCCAGCAAACCTCTAGCTCCAAAAAAATATTAACATTATGACTCATAACAGTAGCTAAATTACAGTTATGAAGTGGAAAGAAAAATAACTTTATGGTTGGGGAGTCACCACGGCATCAGGAACTGTATTAAAGGGTCCCAGCACTAGGAAGGTTGCGAACCACTGTCCTAGATGCTTATCTGACACAAAGGCAGATCTGAGAAGTTCAAAATATTGCAGCCCACTGAGTTCCTCCTGCTGATCTCATCCATGCATTGTAGGAGCCCTTCTTCTTCTTCTTCTTCTTCTTCTTCTTCTTCTTCTTCTTCTTCTTCTTCTTCTTCTTCTTCTTCTTCTTCTTCTTCTTCTTTTAAAAGATTTATTTATTTAAGTATACAGTGTTTCACCTTCATGTATGCTTGCCCACCAGAAGAGGGCGCCAGATCTCACTGTAGATGGTTGTGAGCCACCATGTGGTTGCTGGGAACTGAACTCAGGACCTTTGGAAGAGTGGACAGTGCTCTTAATCACTGAGCCATCTCTCCAGCCCCAAGCCCCACTTCTTAACTCTATTACTTTTTACTAATGTGCTAAGCAACATTCTAATAGCTGATGGGCACTGAATGACCTTTCAAGATGCGTTACGATGATCTCCAGGTTGTTCTATTTATCACACCAGCTCTGGCCAATAGGAATAGGCAAGGTGACACACCCTGGACACCCACACCCAAAGTGTTGGCAATCCTTGTGTTTTCCTTGTAAAAAAGAATCAAAGTCCCCATCTATAACCCAAAGATTTGAAAGGGGGGGTTCTCCATGAAAATGTGCTAGGTAATAATTTTAGCTAATAAGGGGCCTATTTCCAGGAAGTTGATTTCATTTCCTTTTTGAGTCATAGTCTCTAAAACTTAAGGTGGATTTGAAATTGTCATGCTCCTGCCTCTGCTTTGCAAGTGCTGGGATTACAGGTGTGTGCACCATGTCCAACTAGCAGATACGATTCACTGGCTACGTTTCACAAGCCATGAACCCACTGTTACTACCTTCTTTGTGTCTATGATATTTAGAGTTAACTGTCAACTGGGCAGGGTCTAGAAAGGGCCTCCAGGCATGCCTATTGATAATTAGATTGATCATCTTAACTGACGGGGTAAAACCATATCAATTACAGTTAGGACCACCACCTGGACAGGAGCTTCTGCTCTGTGTAAAACGGAGAAGGGGAGCTGAACACTGGTGTGAATTCATTCATTCCCTTTCTCGTTGCTGATTGTGGGTGTGAGGTGGCCCAACTGCTTCAAGCTCCTTCTCCTGGATTCCCCACCTTGATGGACTGTACCTTGAGTCAAAGGGGAAGAGGACAAGCTCAGACTCAATGAGCTAGGGTGGAAAGGAAGGGGGAGCTCCCCTTTCCTGAGGAATAGGGGGATGGGGATGGGAGAGAGGGAGGGAGGGAGGGTGTGATTGGGAGGTGAGGAGGGATGGGGCCATGACCAGGATGTAAAGTGAATAAATAAAAATATTTTTAGAAGTCTGAACAACCCTGCTTTTCCTTACATTGCTTGTGCCAGGGTATTTTAGCACAGAACCAAGAAAAGAAAATAAGACACTATCCTTACTACTCTCATCACTGCCCTAATTCTCCAAAGATGCTGTGGCTTCATACAAGAATTGTTTCTGCATCTCCATGGCTGTGTACATTAGCAGCGATAAGCATGTAGCATGTAATTAATAAGTCATTTTGAAAACTTATTCCTTTTATTTTTCTTGAGGCTGTAATACAGGTACGTCATTTACCCTTTCCATTTCCTCCTTCCAAGCCATCCTGTATACCCACCTTTCTCTCTTTCAAATCCATGGCTTCTTGTCACATTAACTGGTTATGTATACATTTCTAAATACGTACAATCTGCATGGCCTATATACAGTTACTTGTATATGTGATAATATTGGATAACCAATTGATGGGCTCCTCCGTGGAGAAGACAACTGTCCTTGCTCTCAGGAGTCCTTAGTTGCTTGTAGTTCTTTGTATGGAGTTGAATCATCCTGGGCCTTCTTGTCCATGTACATGTTGGTGTGTCTAATGTTGCTGCCCATGTTTAGGTAATCATGTTGGTGAGACTTAATGGGTGTAGCTTCTAACATTCCTAGGAGACACAGCCTCATAATAAACTCCCTGATCCTCTGGTTCTTACAATCTTTCTGCCCTCTCTTCCATTGTGATCCCTGAGCCGTAGGTGTGGGTGTCATACTGTATGTAGCTGTATACACTGGGACTTGTTTAAAGAAATACATTTTAGCATGACCAGTCACTATTCTCATTACACTCATCCCAGTTAACTGTGGCAGGCAGGGACTACGTGATAGAGCTTTCACTTGTCTCTTGATCCACTCTCATAAATATGACTGATGACAGGTGAGTCTGCAGGAAACACTACTGACAGAAAGAGTACGAGAGACCTTGCCTTTGTTGGTGCACTCGACACATTTCCATTTAGTCCATGGATGGTTTTCAAATAGGACTCAATGGTTAATTTAATCAGTTGACTTACTATGTTTTGGAGCAGCATTATTTTGGGTGCTAAATTTTCAGCTAGGCTCATGCAATCAGTGACTACATAGCTGAGGAGCATGAGGTAAGGGCTCATTTGTATCTACACGTAGCTTGAGTTCTGCTTGATGACATTGAATGTTTGCTTGCTTATTGGGTTTGATTGTTTGCATTGCATGATTATAAGGCATATCACTCCCAGAATTTATTTGACGTGTTGTGATTGCAACAGCTTTTTGTTATATGACCTGATAACCGTTTGATTCAAATGAATATCTCTACAGAAGTACCTAGTCATCTTTGAATAACCACAAAATCCACGCATACAAATTGAGATAGTGGAGCAATGATAAACTATACATGTGTAACAATTATCACCCAAGCCTCCCTGGTGCTGTGATGACCACCACACACAAGTGTCACTGCACAGTCTCCTGTGAAGAGGACATTGACATTCTAACACTAAGATTTCTACTCACTATAATGTTGTTGTTGCTGTTGGTGGTGGTGATGGTGGTGTGTGAACTTGTGTGTGTGCATGCCATGGTGTGTGTATGTTGTCAGAGGACAACTCAGGAGAATCAGCTCTTGATCTACTCTGTGGGTCCTGGGGGTCCAGGCTTTGTGGCAAGTGTGGTTAACAGTTAACTCATCTCACCGGCACTAATGTGGTTGCTTGTAAGTCAGCATCTGTCATAGATGCCGTGGGAGGACAGAACATAACAGCTGTGCAGAGGCTCACAGGATACAGTAGTATCCATTGGCCATTTGCTCTCACAGTTTCTCAGGTGTCAATTCATAGCCATGGGAATGGAGGTGGAGCAGAGGAGTTTATATTATGGTGGCTAGGAAGCTCTGTGGACTAATGACAAGAAGAGACCAGTAAGACAAGGCTCTGAATGGCCTACTTCCTCCACCCATGCCCTGTCTTCCACAGTTTCATCATCTTCCAATAATGTATTCAAATGTTAGGGCCAAGAATAGATTAATCCACTCTCTACTGACTTATCCATAGTACCTAATCCTCTGCAAATACCTTCACAGTCACAACCATGGGTAGTCTCCTGGCAACCCTCAATATAACCAAGTTGACAATCAAGATTAACCATTATGATCTGGGCGTGGTGGCTCACACCTTTAATCCCAGCACTTGGGGAGGCAGAGGCAGGTTGATCACTGTGAGTTTGAGGCCAGCCTCAACTACAGGACAGATAAGGCTACACAGAGAAACCCTGTCTCGAAAAACCAAGAGAAAGAGAGACAGAGACAGAGACCCAGACAGAGACACAGACAGAAAGAGACAGAGACAGAGAGATACAGAGAGAAGATGAACCATTATAGCATCTTTCAAAGGACACTACATTTGACTAACAAGAGGTATACAATATGGGACGCTAGCTGTACCACAGGACAGAAATGTAGTTGTCCAATAGAACCACAGTATGATGCTCTGTTGGAAATTAAACACAGGCCGGACACAGAAAAAGAACAACCAATAGAATTTGAGACAACACAGTCCCATAACTCTGTTCACATTCATTATCCTCAGGATTTTTCAGAATATGTTATTTTAACATTTTATAGGTGAGTTAATAACATGATGCCTAAACATTCTGTGGGTACTTACAATGTTTATATGAGAAACACTAGCAGTAAGCACACCCTTCCATTTCATAAACAATGACCTTGTGCCTTAGAAACTTGCACAAGTTGGCCAAGATCAAAGAAGCATCCAACAGAAGCATTGCTGTTCATTCCTTCACTCAAGTGAGTCTGAATGCTACTGAGATCCTCTCCTCAGCACCATCATCACCAAAGGAATGCAAAGTCCAGAGAACCAAACTGATAAGTTAGAACAACACAGTGATACACAGCTGGAAGACTTCACACATTCCCCTTAACCGAGCTCCGACACCAAATGCCTGTTTTGTTTTCTCAACTAAATGGTAGCTCCCAAAGGACTGACTGGACCCCACTTTGTTACTTCTGTGTTTGGGTTCTTATCAATCACTGATGACTGTGTTCCAAACCTGCCGGTGGAGAGGTCATTTCCAGAAGTATGCACTCTAGAATATTTCTCATTTCCACTCCGTCACACTGCACCACAAGTGCTTGCTCAGTGGTTCAACACCCAGTGACATCTCATGTGGGTGCCCACACAAAGGCTTCAAAAATAACAAGATGTGTACCGTAAATGATGGGGGCAAGGCAATGGGTATCATCCAAAGGGACTAGGGGGTAGAGCTCCCAAGAGCACACAGTCACCATGGGCCACATGCTAGACCCTCATGGGCTTAGCTATTACTACATGAACTTTGCTGGTGTCCAGTTCAGCCATGCTGCCTGCTGACTTTTATACTGTGTTGCATAATTAATCTGTCAACATTCTGTGACAGGATATAAATATTAATAATGTGATCACACAGTTTAGCTGTTCCCTCTAAAACTCAGTGCCGAGGAGATAAATTGGCTACTTAATCTTGCAAGATTCCAAAAGGGGGTAGTAATGAGTGGGAGAGGCGGTGGAGGTGGAAAGAGATGGAGGAGGGACGGAAGGCAATTCATGGGGATTAAGGCTTTTTTTTTTTTTTCTTAGAATCTGGTGCCACTCTTGTACTTTCTGGAACACCTAAAGGCAGACCACAGGCCACCTTGGAACCAGTTTGGTTCTTTTACTGCCCTGTAATGACATAAGCTTCCCCAGCGCCTTCCAGCTCTATCGGGGTCAGGGAGCGACATGCAAAAGCCCACTCCTTCCATCTGGCATGCCTCCTCGCTGGACCAGCATGAGGGGTAGTAAATTCCAGGAGAGACTCAAGCCAACTGTCTCTCTTTGTTTCCTGGGAGAAGAGGTTTATGCTCTCTCCAAAGACAGAGCAGCAGTCATTTAGGAGATCTGCAGGACAGCAGTCCCAGCAATGCTGAAATGCAGGCGTGATTAGATAAGCCGGGAGAGGAAGCATGTTCTGTCTGACAGCTTCCCATAAAGTGTCTCTTCTCCCCACTGGCTTGCCAAGTGTTCTGCATTCGCATTAATCAAATAGCTCCAAGAATGCTGCTAAATTGGGCTTTAGGCAGATTGTGCTGGCCCTGGGCACCCAGTGGCTGAAGTGGTCATTCTGCCCTCTCTCCACCTGCCACTGTACATACTGGCTCACTCAGCCAAGAGCATTTCGTCATCACCTATTTTCCAGTTAGTTCCTTACTAAGAGGCATAGGGTGTTAAAAGTAAAGGGGGGGGGGGAAGAGTCAAATTAAAAAGTTGGAGGAACATAAAATTTAGTGCAATGGTAAATATAAAAAGTAGCAACTGTTGTCTAGAATAAAATGTTTGAATAACAAGTAAACTGCAATCATTTTTTCATTCTTTTTTTTTTCTGGGGATTTTACAGTATTGTTTACAATATTACTTTCTTATACTTTAGTTTATCTGTTGGTGCTGCTCTCATTCTTTCTTTAGGGTGCCACTAGCACATAAAACCTGTGAGTGAGAGCACAGAGGAACCTTTAAGGTCATGGAAACCATTACACAGACAGGAAAATCAAAGGCCAAAGAAAGGAAGAGAGCTGCCCAGCCATAATTCCTTACAGGAGCTGGGAGGCAGGATGGAGTAGCCCTTCCTCAGCTGTCAGACCCACTGTTTTCAGTGATTGTGTACTTTTAGGTACAAAAGACCAATAGGTATCTAATTAAATCTTCCTTTTATCTGAATCAGATATACAATTCCTAACCCCATAACTTGCATTTAAAAAAAAAAAGTTCTAATGCACTTGGTACAAACCCCTTGCAAGAATCTGGGAGATACTTTATAAGATTTGTGCACACTTGGAGATAACATTTGCTTTTAGGTTTAAAGTGCACCCACACTGGCCTATGGGGGTCCCTGTATTTCCAGAAATTATATGTGAATAATAATGACAAATAATATGTAAACAATAACACATTATATAATAATTATATGTGACAATATATGAACAATCACATATGAATAGATGGTTTTTAGTACTTTACAGAGGGGTTGGGGGAGCAGGGCTAGGAGGACTCTTAGTAATTTTTCCTAAATTAAGTGATGATAGATGATAGATAGATTGATTAGAATGGATAATGGACAATTTTTCTTGATGCTTTTTACCAAGCTAAGAGAGATAGAGAGTCTTTGGGGCCTCCCAGACCTCCCCACCAGAGATTGAATTCAGTCTGCCTGTGTTGCCCTTGCCTGCTGGAATGCTAATGAGGCCAGAACTCCAGTCTGTGTAACACAAATAAGAAGCAATGGCAGGTAGTGCCATCAGTTCTCCATCACTTTGTTTTACAGGTACAGAAATGAGAGGGATACTTTAGATTAAAAGATGTGTTTAATGGTCTGATTAATTCATTCCTGACAGACCGAAACTGTTCTCTGATTCCCCTTCTGTTCTTAACCTTTGCAGCTCCTGTTCATGCATGCCAGCTCCCTTGCTTTTTCTGTTTCCTTCTTTCTTATTTTATTTTTTAATAGTTTAGTTTAACATTCAGAAACTGCTTCTCTGACTTTGATGGAGAGAGAGAGAGAGAGAGAGAGAGAGAGAGAGAGTAACCTAAGTATAAATGCTTCTAAAACCCAAATTTGTCATCACAATGCCCGTCAAAGCACATTATCAGGTCTTAGCTAACCACAGTGAAGCTCCGTAAACAAACAAGGGCAAGAGCCTCTCCTGACCTTCTGTAAAGCTTGGACATGAGTCCATTCGTTTGCTGCAGTTTGCAACATTAATTAACGATGTAGATCTCTGCCCCACATTGTACACAGAACACTGAGAGAGATTTGCTGCCTCTCATGAATATGAGGAGGGGCTATAAGTAGGAGCAGCAGGTGCCAACAGTAGAAGGACCACATACAGAAGCCTTTTGATGGGGCAGTCAAGGGCTTTTCATCTTAGTATATTAACAATGGATTGTTTATCTCCCCTTCAGACTTTTTTTTTTCTGGAAAAGACCCTTTTTATACCCTCCTCCAAGCTGGATATCTAGGTAAATGGCCATGGTCACTGCTTGATGCTATGAGGTGTTTAGACAAAGATAACAGAAAAATATCAGATTAAAAATCATTCATCTGCACTTGCAAATCCATAAGTCCATAGATCCAAATACAGTGTAGAAGAGGTCTGAGTTGGCTACCAATGAAAGCGCTGGGAGAGTTTCAGTGAAAATTTGTAAGCAATCAAGGTCCATGAGAAAGAATGAGGTGATAAGACTAAATTAATGTTGATTTTGCTGCATTTTACAGTTGTTCATTTGTTTTGTTTTTGCTTTTGTTTTGCCACACGCGCAAATGCTGAAGGGACTGGCTAAGTTCATTTTTTAAGAAGCTAATAATAACCAATTAATTATAAAAACACTGTCTTACCCAGGAAACAAAGAAAATACATGTATTTTAAATCACTGACTACAAAAGCTTATAAATAAGGGCTCACTGGAAACTGTAGCACAGGTTGTAAGACTGTATTCTTAAACATATGAACATTACCTCTTTATATTTTCCCTGCTACTTTTTCTATTTGTGTCTTCCCTGTCTCTTTGCAGAAAGGATTTGTGGCAGCTTATTAGGCCCAACCTATTATTAAAGATTATCATCAAAACAGTCCAATAAGCATGGGAAAAAGTACTGTGATAGCCTGTTTCTTGTGTTAGATGGACAAGGCCACGAAACACAGAGACATTCTGCTGAGCATTATATTGGGAGTGCCTGGTAGTGTCCACATCTGAATCTGTAAGTGGGCACAGTAGTTCTTCGTCTGTGACCTTGGTGCATCTCCTCTAGTCAACTCAAGGTCTAAGGGGATCAAAAGAGCCGGGTAAGACCTCCAACCTGGTTCTGTGACTCTGACATTGGTTTTTTTATGCCTTGGACCCCAACTAGGAAATTAGCTCTGCATCTTTAGGTTGCAGCTGAGCCTACCCAACACAGAGTCTCCAGGACGCCACTTGTAGACTTTGCGATTTCTCAGCTTCAAGAATTTGTGATTGTCTTTTCTGTGCATATATGTCATTGGTTCTGTCCTCTAAAGAGAGAGACCTTCGTTAAATGCAACCATGGACCTCACCCAGACAGCTACATGCTTGAGCACTGGGTAGCTCTTAATAACATAACATGGGAAGCCCACATGAAAAAGAAAGCATTCGGGGTAGTTTATTTTGCAATCAGGAGGAAAATAATCTTTAGGCTAAATGAACTCTTAAGTCATACACATTATTGAGTTTTATTGTTGCTGTGATCACAGTGCCTGAGAGAACACCTTAAATAAGGAAAGATTTGTTGTTAGCTCAAAGTTTTCCAAAGTTCAGCCTATGGTATCTTGGCATCAAGAAGTTGGGCAGAAAGATACAGTGGCAAGGATAGGTAACAAAGGATACTGTTTACTTAACTGTAAACAGTAAGCAGAGAAATAGACAAGAAGTGGTCAGAGACAATGTAGCACAAAGGCCTTCCCTCCAGTGATCTGCTTTCTCTAGGTAGCTCCTGCCTCCTAACTTCCCAGAACCTTTCAAAGAACCACACTAGCTGAGGACCAAACTGGTAACACATGAGCCTCCAGAAGGCATTTTTGTATTCAGACCATAAAAGTATCACTCAGTACACACTTAGCATCCCCAGGGATCACAAGCATACCATGAAAGTATCACATGCTCTCTTCTGTCAGTGATTTAAGTGACAGAAATAGTCAAAAATATCTCACAGAGAGATAGGGGGTGGGAAGAGGAGAGAGAGAGGTGAGAGAGGAGAAGAGAGACCAGAAAGGAGAGAGAAAAAAGAGGGGGGAGGGGGAAGGAGGGAGGAAGGAGGAGAGAGAGAGAGAGAGAGAGAGAGAGAGAGGGAGAGGGAGGGAGGGAGGGAAGGAGGGAGGGAAAGAGAGAGCTAGTGCAGGAGCAGCCAGAATAATTAAGTCATTCAATTCAGAGAAGGCTGCCCTGTTTCGCTTCATCTGTAGCATTTCTAGTACTACTAAGAGTCTCTGAAATTTTTAAAAATGGAAGTTATATTTTTTTTCCCTTCAGATCAGAACCTTGGGCTTCTGCTGAGAGTCAATAGTGACAGATTGACTCATTTAATAAAAAAAGATGTGAATGAAGTGAGGGGAGGCAGTAAATGTGCTTAGACTTAAGTGCTGCAGGTGTGTCTCTGCAATGAACCATCACCCACAGATGCTGACTGGGTTTCCATGGAGACAGCTAGGCACACTGGCACTCAGGCCAGTCTAGCAGCCCCTCACAAGGCATCTGGCATCTGCACTCTCACCAATGAAGATGGACCATGCAAATGAGAACCAAATTTTTTCTGCAGATCCCATAGGTTTTGTCTTCCTTTTTTGCTACAATTCTTAAGACAAAAGATTTGAGAGTAGCCTTAGTTACACAAATGCTAATTCTGGGAAGGCTTCTAATTATAGTAAGATATGACCTCACTTTTACATGAGGCCATGATCTGACATTTGCAGTCCCTTTTTGTTTTTGTTTGCTTTGTTTCTTTCTTTTTGGTCATTACTGAGATCATCAGATATTATACAAAGTACACCCCTCGTTTTGCTTGCCAAGGTATACCATATTTCAGAAGTCTAAAAGGTCTTCAGTGAGGAGTCTTCTTCAGGCCAGAGAAGAACGTTTCTATCAAATCTTTATAGCATTATATAGGTTAGAAACACAAAGAAATACTTGTTTGCTATGTGTGTATATATGCATGTTTACTATATAGATGTGTGTATCCATACAGAAGTACAATTGAAATGCTACTTACTTTCATAATGACACAGCAACTTCTCAGTGAATTATACAAGACCGATCTCTACTTAGAGATTTGTTGATAGCTCAATGTATGAACATAAAAAAAGCAACTGACCTCTATGGGTCCAGAGTTCTTAATCTGTAACTGGAAAGTTGTGCAAGAGTTTGTCCCTCCAAGCTCTTTCCTTTCTAAAAATACTGAGTCTCCTGCCTTCCTATGTGGAGCAAGTTTACATAAAAGAGCCAGGTGAAGAATTCCAAGCTTTGAGGTTACACTATCAAAATTGAGTGCTAAGCGTGGCCTTATTTATCTCCATGACACCCAGAGACATAAATTTCCCAAGTAATTCCAAGTAATGAGACCTCTTTATTCCTTCAGTATATCAAATCTTCTGCCTTAGTAGCCTTAAAGTCATCTGCATAAAGGACTAATACCCCTGAGGCAAGAGATGCACAGGAAGAGGACAGATTTAAATGCCACATCTGAGCAGTTCCACAATGAATCGTTACCAGAAACAATTAACTCTTGGTTTTCCTTGGTGGCTCGTTCCTTGTCAAATTTCACCCCTTTACAAGTTAATCTCCATAAATTAATATGTTTTGGAACCCTCTCTCTATTAGAGCCTGATGTGTACCAGTTTCCTCGGAGATAGAAACATTCTAGCTCCTAAAGAAGATCCTTAAAGCATAAGGTAAACTCAGGAAAGCTCCAGGAACTCCCTGAAAATGACTAGTTTCACTAGGCCCCTCCCTCTCAGAATAAGCAAAAAAGACAGCTCAGACTCACTCTCAGACAAGCCAAGCTGCAGACAGGACTCTGAGAAGACCAGCTACTTGGAAGAAGCAGAAACTATACCAGCTGACTCAGAAAGAGGTGCAAGTCATATGAGTCACTTAGAACAGACTCTCTCCCACTTTTTGATCTGCCTGTAGACTACCCAGTGTGCTCCAGGTCCCAGCATTTTGAGAACTGTCACCTGCTAGCGAGGTGATTGGTAAATCAGCTGTTTTTGAGTCATTTTTTGCTCCTGAAAGTAATCCTGTTTCTGTAAGTAACCTCATTGTAAGAAACTGTAAGAAAACTCATTGGTTTACCAAGTTGGATTCTGATATTACCTATGCTTTGGTCAATCCTGAGCTCCCTGCCGGTGGTGAGTAGGGGTGTGTGTGTGTGTGTGTGTGTGTGTGTGTGTGTGTGTGTGTGTGTGTGTGTATGTGTGTGTGTGAGAGAGAGGGGGGGAGATCTCCACAGGGAAAGCCATGTCATACAATAGAGCCTTAGAGGAATCCAGTTCAATAATCATAAAATCATACTTAGAAAAAGTATAAACATAGTCTTCCCCTAGAATCCACATGTTGTCAGTTCCAGAATCTTCCTTCCTTTCCTCATAGGTTTTAAAATCTGTGGATTCTCAAATCCTTTAGAGAAAATGGTATAGGGTCTGCATGTAACCTATGCACATTTTTATGTACCTCTTAAATCACGGCTAGATTATTTCAAGTATCTCATACAATAAAAATATTCCCATAATGTTAAGCAATGTCATCATACTTCTTGCTTAGGGCATAAAAACAAGGCACAGTACTCCCCATGCTCAGTGTAGACACCGTTCTTAAAAGAGTATTGCTAGTCTACAATTGGTTGAATCTAGTTACAGAGGCCAACTACCCTTCTTGAGTAGAGGCTATAAAGAGAAAAATACAGACGTCACTCCTAAAGGCATTAGTAAAACATTCCCTAATAATCTGTCCTTTGGAGTCATCTCATTCATTGTGTTACCACATTGAGAGCATAGAATTATTAAATTTATTAAAACTGTGTGTGAAGCTAAGGAAACCCCTTACTATATACCTACTGGGAAGACAGAAAAATACGACCCATTCAAATGAGATCTGAAATCAATTCCGTATGAAGCCCTCACTTAACAACTACTATCAGGATGTGTTGGTAAAATCAATAGAATGCTATTACATCTGGGAGCTATATTAATTTGCATGTATTTATTTATCTATTATTTATATAGAGATCAGATCATGATATGCAACCTTTCTGGCCTTGCGCTTGTGTGCCTCTTCCTGACTCAGCCTTCTGAGAAGCTGGGATTTACAGGCATGAACCACCTTCACCCGGGGTGTAGCCAGTAGACACTGTAAGTCCATGGGTCAGCCATTCTGATTTAGTAATGAGACGGGCTCTGTTAGCCCATTAAAAACTAGAAGAGTGGAAACCTAACATAAAAAGAGAGAGGATATGTAAAGCAGAATATGACTTAAGACTTACAGCAACAGCCCAAGAAGTCACCCCACCCTTTATTCCAACGAGACAGAAAGTAAGAACGCTACCAGTCACATTCCAAGATGGTCAGCGATTGCTTCTACCAACAATCCATGAAGCAGGCAGTCTTGCAGTCAACTGGCTCCAAGTGCTGAGTACTCAGTTTACTACTGACAGCTCCCCTGATTTGTATTTACCCTTCTTCGAGGCAAACCAGAAAAGTTCAAATGTGGCCCCTCCCCACCCACATAGACGGCCTCTCTCTAGTGAGCTACCCCTCAGCCCTCCAGCTCTCCCATGGCAACAAATTCTACCCGGGGCTCAGCTGGAGATTTCCCTTTCTCTGCTGTCAGGCTTTCCCTCCTCTGCCTGCCTTGGAACTCTTAAGGAAACACAAGCAAGAGAATTGACCTCCTTGTTCATCATGATCTAAATAAACAAGACCTGCTTGTTTTCAATTGGTCTGTGTTTATTTTCACAGTGATACTTCTTTCAAAGTGTATTTTCTTTTAGGGAGGTTACAAACCATCCTTGACATCATGTATGCATAATGCATTTGCTTAGAAAATGTCTTCTTCGATTTCACCAAAAGAACCTGAAATTGAGTTCGCATCGCATTTTCATGAGTAATAAGGACGGTGATGATGATGTAATGCCAAGGGACACACCATAAACAACCCACTCTGACACACTGTGTACCAGAGCGTCATTTAGCACAGCTCCGTGAGACGGGGGCTGCTATTAGTTCTGTTTAACACTGGCGAGATTAGAGTGGCTGAAATCTTACCTGCTCACATGGGGCAGTGGCAGCCTTTCTAAAAGTCCACTGCATCAGCATCCCTGCTTTGAGCCACATGTACACAAGGTCCAATTTAAGGCATGGAGCAGTGAGAGCTGCATGTGGTGGTGAAAGCTCAACTTCATTGAAATATATCTTTCTCTTAATGCAAATTAAAATGCAGCCATTTTCTATAGCCCAGTGTGGTGGTACCCATCTGTTACCTCAGGACTTCTTTGCAGGGGTGAGGCAGGAGGTTTGGGAGTTCAAGGTTAGCCTTGGCTACAATCTCAGGACATTTTAATATTCCCCTAAACAGCAAACAATAACACCAATAAAATGAATATAGTGCAGTATTTTCTATTGAATATATAATAACTCAAAGTATTTGCCAAATGTAAAACATTTATAAGGGATCAAAATGAATGGTATTTCAAATATACTTCTTTCCCCATCTCTGACTGGCAGAATTATATAGAAGATTTGTGAGTGAAAAAAAAATGAAATAAAAGGAGGAGGACATGGGTATTTCTAAAGTATGGAGTCGATTTTTACTGTAGTTGTAGGGATAAAAGCAGGCAGAGGGAAGCCTCTAGGCTGAACATGGCTGGCAGACCAAACTGGACCATGAGAGAAGAGAGGGCTAAGGAGAGCAAAAGAGCAGCCATTGACCAAACTGCAGCTTTGACCAAAAGGCCAAGAGACCAGCATAGACAAAATGGCTGGGTTATATGTGGATCAGCCTAGGGGAAGCAAAGCGGAAGCCTGCCACATCCCAACTCCCAGCAGCCCCATTCCCCAGCCCCTGGGAGGTTTAGAGTAGGCAGGGTGAGAAGTGCTAGGAGGAGCCACAGGTACTGAGTGGTGCTACTAGGAGAGCTGGGAGGAAACAAGAGTTATGCTGGGAGAGCCAGATAGCATCAGATTTTATATGTTAATAGGCAACACAATCAGCCATTTGTCCTGGATTTCTGGGACCTAAGAGTGTGTAGGTACGCACATGCTCCAGACCTATGGGATTTTTGGCTCTTCATAAAGAATGTAAAGCAGACAAAAGTGTCTTATAGAAAAAGCTCCATTGATTATGTTGGGCATTTGAGCTTAGGTCGTCACGCTTATGCAGAATGAAGCTCTCTTTTCCACTGAGCCTTTACCCTACCTGTTGATCAGTTGACATTTTAAGCACTATTTCCCCCCAAAGAGTCTGAAGTTCTTCAAATACAGGGATCTGGGCTTGAGCTCCTGTCCTTGATAGAGCTGATGTAAGGTAACTTAACAGCCCTTATTCCAATAGACCGCCAAAGGCTACATGTTGGAAACCATCTTAAAGGTGCTCTTCTTTCCTGGGACATGCCCCTTGGGCTAGTATGCAGATATAAATGAGTGTATACCATTTGACTCTTTCTGCTTCTGGGTTAACTCACTCATTATGATCATTTCTAGTTCAATCCATTTGTCCACAAATTTCGGGAATTCCTTGTTTTTAATAGCTGAGTAGTATTCCATAGTGTAAATGAACCACAGGAAACTGGGACAGAGGGGAGGACATCCTATTGAGACTCTAGATGAGAGAAGCATGGGAGAATGGCAAAGTAGAAGGATCCAGAGGGTCCTAGAAACCTACAAGAAGAACATTATGATAGGTAGATTTGGGCCTAGAGGTCCCGCTCAAACTATGGAACTAGCCAAGGACAATACAGGAAGTAAACTTCAAACCCCTACCCAGATCTAGCCAATGGACAGGACATTCTCCACAGTTGAGTGGAGATTGGGGTCTGACTTTCACAGGAACTCTGATGTCTCATATTTGACCATGTCCCCTGGAGGGGGGACCTGGTGGCACTCAGAGGAAGGATAGCAGGCTACGAAGAAGAGACTTGATACCCTATGAGCATATACAGGGGGAGGAGGTCCCCCTCAGTCACAGTCATAGGTGAGGGGAGTAAGGGGAAAATGGGAGGGAGGGCGGAATGGGAGGATACAAGGGATGGGATAACCATTGAGATGTAATATGAATAAATTAATAAAATAAAAAATTTTAAAAGATGCTCTTCTTCGCACATCACTCTTCTCACCCTCTAGCCTGTTCCTCCTCCAGCTCTGCTCCTTCTACACCAGCAGGGCTTAGCGAGTTTCCTCTGTATTGAGCCCATCCCCCATTTTGAAACCTTTCAGTATGCGTGTAGTGGAAGCGAAGAAGAATGAAACTTGTCATTAATGAAAGTAAATACTGTTCGTTACTTCAGCTGTAACTCATCTAAAAGCCAAAATGACTTCATAATTAAAGTGCTAACCAAAATTAGGCATTTGAGTATAACGATTAATTTTAAATTACACACAATAGTGCAAACATAAGGTGATAACTAAAATAAAAGGAAATGGGGGTGGTATTAAGTCGCAGATTTCTTGGGTGACTCAGATAGAGTAAGAAATTTCACTGTCACCAAGGAGGATGCATGAACATCTGCAATTCTGACATCTGGGATTTCCTGTATGGCTCCCCTTCCTGTCTCTTACCCACCTGACAAATAAAGACAGTATTTATCTTCTATGCTTTTAGGAGTAGGACTAGTTTAGAATGACTTTGAGGTCACTATGAGAAAGACACATTCAAGAGAAGGCAAGTATTACAATAAAAATCTAGTTTCCTTCAAGTTCTCAAATTGGATTGTGCTAAGTAACTCTTTTTTTAAAAATCTAGATATCAAAGTTGTGGATAGTAGGCACTTAAGCAGTGTCTGTTTAAATGAATATTTTTATAGACATGTTTATTTATCATTTTTCAAAATTGAAACTTAGAGTTGAAATGTAAGCTTAAGCATTCTGAAATACTGTGTTCCTCCTCACTGATAGGTGAGAGTTTGGACTGAGGGACAGGAAGCTGGCAGAGCAAAGAGTGAAATTCTAATCCAGGGTAGTGCAGGCTCCTACACAATCATGTAGCAGGCACTGAAGGGACACTTCAAGGTTTCTCAATCAGCAAACCAAAGACAAATCCAAGAGATTTGATTCTTTCTGGAAAGTCCTCAAGTGCACACTGATGGCATGTATGAGTCTGTGGACCAACTTTGAGAGCCCCAGATGATCTCGACTGAAACAAAATTCAAGTGTCCTTGGTGACTAAGCCTGAAAACAGTGACTTGCCCTTTGCAAGGATAATTACACCCTCCTCCTTTGCTCATCATTCCAAATTCTAATAGGAAGCTACACCTAAATGTTTGAGGTATTAACTATTAAACAGTTTTCCTTCATATTTATAGACCCCAAAATGTCTGTGGCCACTCAAATCACACTGTGCAACATCTCACCTTATTTTCCAATTTTGTGTCAGTACAAAGCATGTAAATAACTGTAACATTGAGCTTGCGTGTGTGTGTGTGTGTGTGTGTGTGTGTGTGTGTGTGTGTGTGTGTGTGTGTGTGAAGAAAGTGGGCCTTGGGAGGTTGAAATCCATTGTGATGAAACCTCCCGCCCAGAGGAGAAGCGAGGAGGGAGACCTGGTTGAGCAAGATGCCTTTAGTGCTTAGCCTTCTTGCCCATTGCTCCCATGCTCTCTTTTCCCCCACTGGTTCCCTGAATTCCCTCTTAGAAAGGTTAGAGGGCAAAGGCCTTTATCTTTAGGAATAGCCATTACATAAAATTGATTTTCTTCCCACTGACTTCTCCTATGTATTGGCTTTTGAGTGGTGAGCAGCTGGACCTGGGTCAGAAATTAATCCTTACTACATACTCTGGAGCCCACTGCGTAATAAACAGGTGGCATCCAGACCTCCATGTGCATTAGTGATGAGAATCCAATTGTTGATTTTGATGCCTGTGAATGGCTTCTCTTAGCCTATGTTTCTTTTTCACAAATAAAAACTATCTACCTAGATAACGAATAGATCGGAAATAATCTATTACATAATGAGCCAAAAACTACATTATGAATATTTTCTACAAGTAATTTAGCGTTTGCTAAATGGAGGCAAATCATATAGCCTGGTTCTTTCTCCATGCTTGTGAGCTGGGACCAATACACCTTGGCTGGCCTATTGAATAGGGTCATTGTGAAGATGAGAGAAACTCCCATTAACATCGATCGATCGTGGATAGCACTAGGACTCTGTGTGCTTCGCATACACCCAGATGGTTTTTTTTTATTATAATTATATGACTATTCACAACTAACCAAAAAATGTACCACTCTTATGCCTGGGTATGCTGCTCAATTCCTAACTTGAGATTTCTTAGCTCTTAATCGTAGGCCCTCTTGTCTTCTGATTATAACTGAAGAGCTATTGTGGAATGTAATCTCACTGCTAAAATATGTCAAATGTCGTTCTCTGTCTCAGAACTCTGTTTTGCATTTTTTTTACCTGCATATTCATCAATTTCTGCAACAACAAAAAAAGTTCTTACTCTTTTCTCTGAAAACTCACCTTCCACTTCCTTGCTCCGTACATCCTGTCAATCTCACCAGGAACTAGGAAGGCACCCTTAACAGATAGCTCACCTTCGACCTCACAGTCAATCAACCAGCCTATTGATTCTGTCTCCCAAATATATGTCTAACCTATGAACTTCTCTCTGCCACATTCACTGCCCCGTGTGTCAAGTGTAACACCATCTGTCCTTGGCCCCGGAAGAAATGAGCGCTCCTTCATGCGTTAACTCACTCCCCCTCTTCACGTGACCCACCTGTTCTTGCAACAGCACCTCCAGGTAGCGAAGACTTAAGTCTCTTTGATTGGCCATCCCTATCCACTACTGTCCTTAGTGTCGCCATAAGCATCTGACCCTCACTCAATATCTCCTGTCAAGCAGGGAGTTTAAGATTAGATCTACTAACTCATAAAACAGCATTAGTATTCCACCTCCTTTGAGAATAATAACCAATGCACCAGGAGTCTGAATGAATCTTGTCCAAACTGATACAACTTGTAAGTGACTGAGCCACACTATTAACCCCATAGAATCCAACAGGTTTCATCTGTGGCCTAGTTTAACACCTTTCCTGCCGCCTTTGGCCATATCTGTGCCTGGATGGCAGCAGTAATGGTTTCCCATTGTTTTCAGTACCAATGTGTCCTGTCTCCGGCAGACTCTGAGGGTTTTGTACAGTCTGGGCTCAGCATTCTCCTCCACCTGCCGTCCATCCTTGCCTGCTTCATTGACTTGTGTGCAGTGTCGAGTGCTCTTCTCCTTCTGGGCCTTTGAACACACTGTTCTGCAGCCAGGATCTCCGTGCCTTGGGGAGGTATTCAGTGACCCTACAAATCTAAATTAGGCTTTTCTTCTGGTCATATTTATTATGGGCTGTCTTTGATAGCACTCAACAAAGACATTTACATATGTATCTCTGCAATTGTTTATCTCATCTCTGGCTCCAGGAGAGCAGAGACCAACTCTGCCTTGTTTGCCACTCACTGTCTAGGCAACCTCTAACAAAGCAGGTGCAATATGAATATGAATGTCTTAACAGAGAACCATAAATATGAATACAGAGGGACAGGCTGTGAATATATTGGGGAAACGGCAATGAGAGAGGCGATGGAATCTTATTGTAAATGGTTGGACCTGAGGAGAGGTAGAATTTACAAGTCAGCTGTGTTGGATAGGTAAAAGATAAAGGACATAGAGTACGATGCTGTACTCAGTTAAATGACCCAGAATACAAGGAGTATATGAACTATTTGTAAAGTGGTCCAGCAAAGCAATTTGGACCCAAACCAGAGGACAAACGCAGATACCTAAACAGAAAATACAACATCCTCAGTAGGGTAAGAACACAAGAAATCTGTTTCACCCAGTAAGAAATAAATACCAAGAAAGGGAGAGGGAGAGAGAGAGAGAGGGAGAGAGAGAGAGAGAGGGAGAGGGAGAGGGAGAGGGAGAGGGAGAGAGAGAGAGAGAGAGAGAGAGAGAGAGAGAGAGAGAGAGAGAGAGGTGAAGGGATGGAGAGAAAAATATCATTCACTGCAGACAATAAAGCAGGACAAAAATTTTACAGGCCCAGACGGATCTAGAGGCCAGATGCTGAATACAGGTTCTTGTGTCTCTTTTACAATGACAGGTTGAAAGACACATTGATAATTAGAGAAAAGCGGAGACTTTATTAAGGGTATAGGTGACAGGAGGCATCTTGGGGTGTGCCCATACTTCCCAAGTGATCTGGATCTAAGAGTATAAGAAAGCAAAGAAGGGCCAAGGTGAGGCCCCCAGTGATCCCATGAACATAGTCCCTACCTCTCCTAAATGTGTTAGTGCCACTTTTCTGAGCATCCTTTTCTGAGCCTAAAAACCTTGAGGCTCTTGTAAGTTAAGTTCTATTAGTGCTCCCCTGGTACCTTGCTCATCTCTGGAACTTCCACCTTTACTGTTAGAAAAATATTTTTAGTTTGTTCCTTGAAGACATCTTGAAGATCCATTCTCCATTTGTCCTTCTGTTTACCTGGCACACTGGATTCAGAACCCACATTCATATGACTTGCCTGCTGTGGGAGCTGAAGCTCCTATCTATGCCAGAGATGGTGGTACCCAGGAGCAACTTCACTGTCTGTGCAATGGTTTCTATCAGTGCTGTCTCAGGAAGAACAGGATGCATGGCCATATCTTCCTCCTGGAGAAGGCAGGGCCAAGCCTTCTGTTGAGCAGCTCACTTAAACCTGACTGCCAGTTCCCATCTCTTGCTCCCTGCCACCTGGCCTGCACTTACAGTTGAGTTACTACCTCTCAGTGAGTACTCAGAGCTCCAGCACCAGGTGAACTCTTGTCACTGACAGTGGGCACTCACCGGTCAGCACACTGGTTCCAGTAAAGACCCGAGCTGTGCATTTTCCACCTGTTCCCCCAAATTTCTTTAAAATTGGGCTCTATGGTTCTAGATTATTTTACTTGTATGATACTTAAAAAAGAAAGCACAAGAGGCTATTGCCTTGGGGGAGGAGACAGAGGTAATCTCCGCTCCTTATTACCTGTGTTACCATCGTGTTTCCATCTCTTTGGTCTTCAGTGCCAGAAAACAAAACAACAACAAAATAGTGCTGAGGGAGCATGGGAAACAGAGAATTAAAATGAACTTTGATCCACTTATTGTAAACACTTCATTATACTGAGAACTTTAACCACTCCTTTCTAAGCAAACTTCATGTGAAGAGAAAGTGATGATTTTAAAGTCAAAGTAATTAAGGCTTTTAGGGATGTCCTTCCAATTCACAGTTAACTACCCTGCACCCCAAGGGCCTCCATTCCCACCACAAGGGAACTAGGTGTTTGTATAGAACTTTCTGCTTTTTTTCTAGGCTATTTTCCTGGGTGCAGGCCTAGACGGTGGACAACACGTGGAGGAGGTAAAAAGAGGGCATCAGCAAACTGCTTGCCCCTCCCCCACCCCAACAGGACAGGCCCTGGTGAGTGAAGTGGAAAACCTTCTTGAGCTGCCTGTGTCACATTCAGCAGAGTGAAAGACTGGCGCTGCAGCCTGGCCTGTCAATTGTGTTTGTCTCCAGTCCATGGAATTTTCATTATTCATTATTCTCTGGGCCCGGGCAGCATAGGAACAGCAGCTCAGACTAATCCCCACCTGATAATGTATTTCTGATAAGCATGACGGACCCAGTGCTCCTGACAGGATTCACATTTCCAGCTGGATAAAGTGCCATTTACATGAAGCAGGCACTGTGAATTCAGACCGCAGTGATAAGGGCAGCCTCAGATGCGGCCATATTGTGTCAGTGAGGATCCACTGGGGTCTACGGATCCTCCAATTCCATCACACTGCCACCCACCCAGGGATACACGTACACCTCTCTAAAGGATGCCAGGGGTTTCAGATTGATGACAATCAACAACTCTTGACCCTTCTACCCCGGAGGACCTTTACCTGAGACCACTAGCACAGGACAACAGTGCAATTCCATTTAAAGAGCCTGATTGGTTTAATTTTTTTATTCTAGAATCAGACAATGCTTCATTCCATAAAATAGGATAAGTGTTCTGATGGGCTGAGCAAAAGAGGTCATTTTCATAGACAAAGAAGAGCAGGGAAAGACAGAAACAAAACACAAAAAGCTAGCTGGGAATTTCAATGTGATTTTCCTTTGTAAGGAGGAAGCAGGTTGAAAAAAAAAACTAGTTGGGGAACAGCACAAATACTTTCTTACTTATTACCAGGATTAAAGAATTAAAGAGTTAAGTGGGGACTGCTCCTGGCTATGTTCATTGTTCTATTCTGAGACCTGAAGAGTTAAGGCTAAGGGGAAACTGCTACCTCTCCATCCCCTGGAGCCTGGTCCCCACCCCAGATGCAGGTTCTGATGAAGGAGATATGGCTGCTGTCTTTCCCCACTTCCTTGGAAGGTTGGGAACATCTTCCTTTCATCTTATTAGCATGGTACATTAGCATGAGTGACCCCATGATGAGTTTTGAGGAGTCCTGTTGGAGCCTGGTAAATGGGTCTGTTGAACTCTCAGCCTTCTGTAACGTACATTAAATCCCCACGAGTAGGAGCAACCATGCAAGCAACATGCCCTGGAAGCCCGTACTCCGGCAAAGGGAAATGGCCTATCATTGTTCCTTCTTCTAAGTCAAAATCCATTTTCAAAAAAATCCTTTACAACCAGTACATTGTCTTGCATTTTGCATATATTCATTCCATTGCCTAAGAAAATATTTACCTAGTTTCCTTACTAAACATTAACAGACAGATATCCAAGGACAGGAACCTGTTAAGGACTCTGATTCTGCTCCCTCCCCCTCAAAGTCAAAGAGAATATATTGATGCATGTGAATTATTCAGTACGTTCTACAAAGTGGGCAGAATGATCATGACCAAGGTGATACAACGATTCAGATTACTCGAGAGTGTTAAATGCTCTTTGGATTTGAGACCAACTTGACTTTTCTTAGACACCGTCTAGAAGCAATGACGTCTGTATCAACCATCAGCACACTCTCACCGGCCAGTGACTGAATACCCCTCTGTCCTCCATATTGCCAGTTGTATTCTTGCCCTTAGTCAGGTCTTCCTAATCTTCTGTCCAGCTTCTATTGAGATACATATTGCTTAACAGAAGGATGAACTGCACCAACTTGGCAGTTGTGACACTGGGCCAAAAATCACAAGATGCTCTCACACAAACCTAGACGGTACAGGCCAATCAGGACATGAGGAGAACATGGGATGTCAGAAGCTGCTGCCAGGAGGACCTGACATACTGTCTACAGCAACCTTTTCCATATGAGCACTATAAAATCAGAGGCAAAGCTAGTATAGTAAGCATAAAAACAAGTGCCACAGAACATAGAAACATAGGACGTAGAAACATATGCCATTTCCTATTAGAAACTGTGTACTGCTCAGTTGTGCATGTTACACCTTCACACTAGCATTGGCGCAGTATGTGTGTTTACACAAGCAACACCCCAAACACATAAATCACGTATTATGCTTCAGTGTTTGAGAATATATGATACCAATAAGTGACAGATTTCTCACTCCATTCTGATCTTGGAAGACTAGTCATATGTGCAGCTTACCACTGAATGGAACATGGTTATAATTACAATTTATTATAAATAAATATTTTGTGTAAATCATAATGCATAAATTATGTAATTTATAATTATGTGTATAAATTATTATATATTACTTACATCTCCTGGCCTCATACCTCTTCTCTTTGACTGTCAGAACTGCTATAGCATCCAGGTGGCTGGGGTCCTGTCCATAGCTATAGTTGAATGAAATTCTTCATTGCTTTAAGATCCTAGATACTGGACCAGACACCCAAGGCCTTAACGAGGAAGCAGTTCTCAGCCAAGATTTATCTTCTGTCTTTGGTTAATGATTTTAAAATAGTTTGGCTAAATAAACATAAAATATAACTGATGTCTTTTGTGTTACTACTTTTGTCCCTTATGTATTGCCTAATGTTTCCAGACAAACTCCTTAACCTGGATTTGTGCTTCATCCCCGTATCCCATAATGTGGTAAGTCTCATCACATTTCATTAGGTCCCTCTCTTTAGGAATCTGCTTCTCATACAAGGCCTGAACACTGCAGATTTCTAACATCTGCAGTGCCCGGGGCAAGAGTTCAAATGGAGGCACAGCTGCCAAGTCGAAAGATTTAAAGTTAAAAACCAAGACAGCAAACTGCTAATTAAAATGTATTTTCTATTCCCACCTTGATAAATATTCCTTCAGACTAGCTTGCAGAGCTAGCCTCCGATTTAGAATCCCTAGATTCCCCACGCCTCATCACCAGAGTGGAGTGTGCCGGAAGCCACCTGGCACCTAGCTCTCAGCTAATCTACATCTTCTGCTGCTAACATATTAAACAGTGAAAGACCCATTGGAGACCTCTGCCCTCAACCACTAGAAATAGACAACCCTAGAGCGTAAAGAGGGGACCTGTGGAAGAAACAAGGCCAGAAGGGAACCTGCAATGGGTTGGCCAGGAAGTCTGGTGATTGCAGACCCAGAGGATATTACAAAGAGGAGCCCAAAGGCTCCAGGTGATGCGATCTCTTAGATCTGTATGTTTGTGCCTTCCCAGGAGGAAGCCGAGCACAATGATAGCAGAGGGCGGATTCTGGAAGGCCAGGGCAATGCTGAGCTCAGTTCTCTTTAGCTAACTAACACCCAAGTAGAGCTCAACAAGGAGATGAACAACCAAATGAAAATAAAATGGAGAGGCTGTTCTTCAAAAGCACATACAAAACTGTACCACACAGGGTACCAAAGGCAGAGTGAAAACATGGACTGTGAGTTTAGCAAGAAAGTATATGGCAGTGTCCCCATAAACTTTGTCTGTTAGTTTAGCCAACAAGCTAAAGGTTTTGTTCAGCTAGCATTCTCTAAGATGACACAGAAGAACACAGGCTGTAAAACATTGGTTCTTAAATCTTATGAGCCTTAGTTTTCTTGCCTGTGCAGGGGGAGCTATAATAATGCTATACTTTGAAAAGGTAAGTAAAGCATCTTGCACTGGACCTGGGCAGGTAAAGCCCCACGCTCAACCCCCTCCCCCCTGTAAATCCCAGAGAATAGTCCCTGCGTTGCCGACTGAGCATTTGTAAAACATCCCAGCCACTGATTGCTGAACGTCAGTAAACTAAGTGATTAAAGAAAGTAATGAAGTAGCTAGGGAGTGGCACACACCTTTAGTCCCAACACTTGGGAGGCAGAGGCAGGCAGATCTCTGAGTTTGAGGCCAGCCTGGTCTACAGAGTGAGTTTGAAGACAGACAGAGATGAACAGAGAAGCCCTATTTCAAAAGCAAGAACAACAAAAAACAACAAAGCACAACAACAACAACAAATCAACAAAAAACAAAACAAAACAAAACAAAACAAAAAGAGGCCTACATTTTAGTAGCATAATAAACTTGCTTAAGGCAACTTTGTATGAACACATTGATACGCTGGAAGGAGAAAAGGGTGGCAAAAATAATTAACTGACTACCTGATTACAAGAAGAGTGTAAAACACCTTAGTCCAAAACTCTGGTATTCTACTGAGCATAGCATACACTGGGGTAGCAGAACCCTTTTGGAAGTCTGGAGCTGAAAGATGGGGTTTCAGTATGCAGACAGATATACACACTAGACCCAAGAATCCCCATTCTGATAACTCCGTCAGCACAATGGGGTGGGAGAGAGAGGAGAAGAGCTAATTCATCAACCCAAAGAAGGAGAGAGCACACCTGCGCTGGACTTAGCGTACAAGTATCTAAGAGATGACAACTCAGGTATATCACATAGTGTCTGGGGTCACAAGTGAAAACATCTCCTGCTGTGCATGAACTTAGGAGTTCCCGAGGCATCCACAAATGCAAGCAGAACAAGTCCTTATGCAAAACCTACAACCAGGCACACTTTCACATTGCATCTTGGGCTTTTCTCAGATCAGCTCTTTCTGTGGCTGCACACTGCCAGGGGCTCTGCCTACATCCCCTATCAGCCAGGAAGCCAGCTGTGTCTTTCTCACATCTATGCTTCTTCCTCAATCTCAAGAAACTTTCCTTCTACTCCAATTTTTTTTACAGAAGTTTTCTTAGATTTCCCCCCCCCCAAAGAGAGGGTTTGCTTGTTTGTTTGTCTGGTTTTTTTGGGGGGGGGGATTGTTGTTTTTGTTTGCAACACTATAATACCATAAATCACACTAACTGAATTTAACGGATGAATCAAATCTTGCATTCTTGAGACAATCCTGTGTTGCTGTGGTGTATGCAATCAGCCTCTTTAGAGATCACTATATTTAGCTTGTTGCTTGCATTTAGAGCATTTCCAAGTCTATCTCCCTAAGAGACACTGGCTTCTCACTTTTTTCCCCTTATTTATTCTTACGTCATATATTACATCCCAACAACTCCAGTTTCCCCTCCGTCCAGTCTCTCCCCCCTCCCACCCCGTCGCTTTCTCCTAGAACCACCTCCTCCTTCACCTCCCCTCAGAAAAGAGCAGTCCCTTCCAGAAACCTCATCCAAATACAGCATAAGAAGCTACAATAAGACCAGCGCAGATTCTCACATCAAGACTGGACAAGGCAACCAACAAGGAGGAAAAGGATTCCCCAAGGCAGGCAAAAGACTCAGACACACCCCCTACCTCCAATGCTCCCACTGTTAGGAGCCTGGCAAGGGCACACAGGCGACACAACCACAACGTATATGCAGAAGACCTAAGTCAGACCCTATACAGGCTCTCAGATCTCTGGGTTTGTTACTTTCTTTAATGTGGTGCTTGTGTTTGGTTTTGATAGTCAAGTAATGACGGTATCATAGGAAGAATTGAAGACTATTCCACAGTTTGCCTTGTTCCCTTTCTTTGGTGAACAATTAACGTTATTTCTTCTTTCAGTATTGGGTAGAATTTATCTTTGAAGTCATCTGGGCCCCCAACTTGCTCTACAAATATGCCTTCATCTTATAAACTAATATATTTACTTTTTGTCGGTCTACCCATATTTCCAATTTTTTTTTATGATTTGGCTTTAGTAGTATCTTTCTTGGAGATTGTCCCGTTAAACAAAATTCATTTGTTTCATAGACTGGCAGTTGTGTGATGGCTAATCTTGGTTGTCACCTTGGCACAGCTGGGAAGAAGGAGCCCAGGTAGGAAGTGCTGCCTCCATCAGACCTGTCTGTGAGCAGATCTGTAGATGCATTGTGTTGATTGCTAACTGCTATGAGGGTCCAGCCCATTATGGGCAGCACTACCTCTAGGAAGATGGGCCAGGGCTGCAGCAGAAATGTAGCTGAACCTGAGGCTAGGAAAAGGATCAATAGCAAGGCATCATCTAGGCTTTTGACTTGAGATTTGAGACTTTGCCTCTTTTTCTCTCAACGTGGGTAGCTGAAAGCTTGTCAGTTTGTTTGATCTTTGTAATATTTCATAAAAAATGGATTTTCTTTTCATCTCATTATGGAGGCAAGGCTGGTCTCAAACTCATAGTGATCCGCTTGCCTCTGCCTCCCCAGCGATGAGATTAGAAGTGTGTGCCACCATGCCCAACACAATTTACATTTCACAGACTTCATTTTAACATTGTAAAAATTAGAACCAAAAGAGAGCGCAGAGGCTCATGCTTGGAGAGTGGGAGTAAAATAGCTCCTGCTCCAGCTCAGTGTGGGGGCAGGATGGGATTGCACTATTCCCAGTTTAACCCAATGGAAGAGGAGCACACACTGAAGTTCTTTGTTTCTCCCCGTAATTCTGATAAACTTACCGATCTGAAGAAATAGGCAGAGTTAATATTTGCATTCAAAGTTGCTCTGATACAGAATTTGAAAAATTTAAAGAGGGAAGCAGGCATATAGACAGTGCTTCTTGTCTCAAGCTTCGAACATCCCCTGCTAAGGAAGAGTCGCTGTGCTGATGGTTCTCAAGTTGTACTTTGACCTAATTCTCCAAGCTTTAAACTTATGGACTCTAGGAATATTTAGTGAGTACCAGAATTTCATTTTGTGTGTGTGTGTGTGTGTGTGTTTTTGTGCAACACAGATCATAAATTCTTGCCCTTAAAGCAATTATATTATTAAGCAAACCGAATTTCTAACCTTGGCTGTTTTCCGGCAATGTTTCTAAAACGTTTCAAAGCCAACAGCTCCCAGGGACTATTTCTGGATTTCTCTCCCTATAAATCTATCACCTACTCCTACCAGACCCATCACTTTGAACCCAGTCTGCATTACTTTAGTATAAACAGCATCAAACTCAAGACAAAAATCACTCTTGACTAAGCACCCTTCATAGTCATTGGAAAAACCTTATGGCTTCTTCCTGAGACACGTCTGGAGTGCGCTCTCCTCTCTTTACCTTTTCTAGTTCAAGTTATCATCATCTCTACTCTCCTGTTTTTTTTTTTTCTCCTCTCTCAACTCTGACCTGCGAAACCAGTTCTACTAAGAATCCACAATGTCCATTCCTTAAAGTGAATTAGCTCATATGACCCTTGTCCTCACCAAATGCCTTTCTAAGACTTCTTATTTTACATAAAATTCATTCTGAAGTGCTTGGCATATAGACTTGGCGGCTTGCTCATCCCTGATTGGCTCTCCAATTCCCCACCAGCTATGCTTACTAGCTGGATACAGCCGCTACTCACTAGCCTTCTAATGCTCAATACATATCTGTTCAAGGAATGAGTTAACTGAGCCCTAAGAATTTCTTTGTGATCCAATCACAGAATCTTCCATATGTCCCAGTTACAGAGCTGTCTTGAACTATGTATCTCAAATGCTATAAAAAACCGGAAGTGGGAGGCAAGCAGAAATGGAGATCACAACACAGAACTTTTCAGTGGATCTTTTAGAACATCAGAAACCATGGTTCTAATGTCAGCTATACAGCCCTTTCCTGAACACAAGAATCATAGCAAAAGCACTATAGAGATTTCACATTCTCTGCTTTTCCACAAACAGCACACCCAAACTCCCTTAATCTTGTCTAGAAATAAGGTGTAGTTTCCACAGGTGGACGGGGAAAAGAACAAAGGGGTTTTTGAAGCAGTTTATTCTGCCATTGCCCACCTGCTATTGGACGTTAAATGCTTTTTCTGCCTAGCACTTGGATTTGACGTAGAATTAAAGGTAGGGAAATAAGAACCATAACCACTTTTTTCAAATGATCATAACTGCCTGCTAGAAGGTCTTTAAAAAGATACACCCCCAACAAGTGGCTGTTGTTTTCATGTTGTGGAATGGCCTAATCCTGTGTGTGATAACATCCTCAAAAAGCAAGTGCATTAAGCTGTGACAGCTTTCTACTGACCCAAGCAATTGCATTAGGAAAACACCATTAGCAGCTCCTTCTCTTATTCTCTGTTCCCCTCCTCCTCCCCACCAGTAAAAGCTATGCTCAATACTACTATTAAATTACCCTTAGAAATACACTCCTCAGGAAAATCAATGCACATGTGTTTTAGCACTTGTCACCGATAGATCAAACAGTCAATGTAGTATACATTATTCCACGCAAAGGTTTGCGTTTTAAACAAGCTGCTTTTCTTGGTACGTTTTATGAGCTGTCCTCTAAACTAAGAAAAAGGAAATTCAGAAGGTGAGGCCTAAGGAAGAAACTACAAATGACCCTCAAGGTTGTTCCTGTGCCTCTGCAGTGCTTAGGGATACAGGACAAGGTGGAGGATGGGGTAAAAATGGTGCCACATGGTACCATGGAGTCAAAGCTCAGAATCAATCATTATGATTCCGTGTCTAATGCGCATTACTGGTGAGGATGAACACACTCCCCACTGCGGTCATTTCCCCTGACTTCTCACTTCCTCCCAGAGGCTAGTGCTCTACAGTTGTTAGACTAGTGAGTGAGTGCATCAGTAGCATTGTAAAAAGGTCCAATTTAAGTAAATTCTTCATTGCTCTGTGTTAATTTCTCAATGGACAGTAAGTACCCAACTTCAAGAGCTATTTCAATAATTAAATGAAGTTAGAAATTATGACATTCAAAACAACGGTTGGTATACAGAGAACCTCACCGAAGAATTCTATCGTCTCGTGTGCTTACTAAGAAGAAATTAGCACTCCCCAATGAATATGTATACCCATAATGTCAATATCTCCCTCTTGTAGCCATATGGAGTAACTGTTAGGGTAGGTATGTGTGGCTAAATCCAACACAGAGTAGCATATGCAACTTCTTTCCAGACACGTAGAACAGCCAGCACCAGATAAAAAAATGGAC
Organism: Acomys minous; assembly: GCF_964271855.1. NCBI lineage: Eukaryota > Metazoa > Chordata > Mammalia > Rodentia > Muridae > Acomys > Acomys minous. The sequence goes on along the minus strand of NC_140494.1, from coordinate 90,463,233 downwards.
CAAAAAAAAGTGAGCTACAACTGTCTAGGACTCTACAAAAGATGATGATGCCCCAACCACTGTGTCCAGCCAGAGCACAGCATGGTTCCTGCTCAGCAGCCTTGGCAGGTATCCTAGAGCAAAGCAGCCGGAGGTGATGGAATTCTGGGGTGGGGAGCCAAAGAGGAAGAACTAGTGCATCAGGAAAGCAAGCCATGGCTGTTTGAGTCCTCTTGGGGAGAGGCACCAGCAGTTCATCCAATGGCAGCTGACTTCGAACAAGAACTGAGCAGCACATGCGCTGCAGGTCTGCCTGGGCAACAACAGAGCCTGGAGAGTTTGGAGTCTGTCTGGTGTGTTGCCGAATGATGGACTCTGCTCCTCAACACATGGGCTCTCTGGCAGAGACAGCAAGCAGCAGGCCCTTAGCAGCGAGGAAAACCCGACTCATGTCCTCTCTAGCAGAGTCGAAAACTCAAGTCCTGAAAAGGATCCCATGCAGGAAGAACTTGGAGGCTGAGTCCCAGCAAGTGAGGTCAAGGCCATTCAGCTTGCAGCTTAGCCATCTGCTAAAAACAAACACCAAACCTCACAGTAGACGGCAGAATCTAGAGACTACCTATACAAGCTATAAGAAAGAATGTTGAAAAGTAGGAGAAAACCTCATGCTATTGTGAAGACTAAAAGTGGCTGGCTAGTGGTGACTGAGGCCAGGATAACAGATGCTGGACTTAGCATACACTATTTCAGTCTGCTTTTGTAAAATGATTCAAATAATTGCATGAAAATTGCACTCATAAAATCTATAGGGAAATATAAATGAAGTTTCAACAGAAGAAAGGAAACTCTAAAGGAAGCAAATGGAAATGTAGAGCTGTGGTGTCCCCTGAAATAGAGAGCCCACAGTACGCACTCATTAGCATACCCACCATGCCGGTTTAGCAGTCAGGGAGTGTGAAGTCTGATAAATAGGCATTATCCAACTTTAAGAACAAGAAAAAGTTGCATAGATTAAATATAGCTTCAAACACATACAGAGCCCTGCCAAAGGATCCAATTCCGTGTAGCTGGTACCCAAGACAAAGAAGAGAATGGTAATAGGCAAACATTTGAAGACAGGTGATAAAGGATTTCTCACTTTTTATTATTTTTTTTAAAATCATCAATCTATTGATTTATGGAGTTCAGCAAACACCAAAGAGGACAAGTAGAAAGAGATCAGCCAGTAGGCACGTAATAAAGGAACACAGCGAAGAGAGGTAACAACACCAGCAATACTTGGCCTTCGCAGCAGAACAATAGGAAGTGGAAACAACAACGGGACAGCCTCTCTAAATTGGAACAAAAAGGGGGAGGGGGAGGGAAAAATTCAACCCAACTGTTACAGCACAGATTTCACAGGCATGAGTGAAATAGAGACCTTTTCTATAAATGAAATCCTAGGAAATGTGTTGTCAGCAGGCTTGCATGAGAAAAAATGCTAAAAGATGTTTTCAATTCAAAGAAAAATGATGCCAGATGGAAACTCACATCTACAGGTAGAAACAGTAAATACATGGGTAAATATAGATGACTATGTTTGCGAACTTCTTATAATTCACTTTTGAAAAGAGGACTGTTTAGAGCCCAAAGCATAACAGGAAGAAGAAGAGTCCAAAGGAAACTAATCTCCCAGACACAGGGACATATCAGTGGAATGAAAAATAAGGAAATGAGTATCAGAGCATGTGAGGAAAGAAGTAAGAAAGCATGTCATTTGGTATAACTAGACTACTAAACATTATAATAATCCAATTATAGCCAAGATGTTAATGTAAGAAATAAACTGACAGCTTGAAAATACTGGATTAGCATAAAAGAGGGTTATGAAAAACCAAAGCAATAGGTACAAATAAAAAAGAGCAACCAGGTAGACTGAGGTCAAGCCCAAATAATAATTGCATGAAATGGAAATGGTTTTAAAGCTCCCAGGAAAACCTATGCAAAACCTATGCATATTCTACATAGAAAGCTATATGGACCAAAAGTAAAATGGTGGAGAAAACTACATCATAGAAACAGCAAACATAGGAAAGTAGCTTGGCTACTTTAGTACCAAACAAATCTGTGAAACAACAACTGACAAACAATAATTATTAGAAAAAAAATAAGCCAGAAGAAGGAAGGGAATATGAGGGTGAAAGAACACTACCAACCAGCCAGATCTAGTTGAGAGGAACAGAGCACCACATCCCACAGATATTCTCTTCAAGTGGATGTGGAGAGTTACCAAGGTACATCTATTCTTGGCCACTGAATAAGTCTGAATAAATCTCTGAGCTTGAACAGGAAGCAAAAAGAACACAGTAAAACTCATCAGATTCCTAAGAAATCCCTAAATCAAAGAAATTACAGATTAATTACCTGTGAAGTGTTTACCTGTAAATAATAAAGTATAGCAACAGCTTAGTGTTCAACTAGAGCAATGCTCACAAGAGAACCTAGAGCTCCTGGCACCTGCACACTAGTGGAGTGAGTGCCCATAGCAAGAGCATCTATATCCCTGCTTTAAGCATAGAAGAATCTTAACCCCAAGGACAGAACATAAAGCAGCCATACGTGGAAGAGTACAAGGTGGGCGCTTAGGAGATGGTTTCTACTGTTGTGATAAAATGCTGTGACTAGGAGCAACTAGGAGAGGCAAGGCTTTATTTCAGCTTCCACTCAGGTCACACTCTATCACTTAGAGAAGTTAGGCCAAGAACTCAAGGCGGGAACCTGGAGGCGGGAGCTGATGGCAGAGGGGCAGAGGTCATAAAGGATTGCAGCTAACTGGCTAGTTCTTCATCCTTGCTCGGCCTGCTTTCCTATACACCCCAGGACCACCTGCCCAGGGGTGGAAGTGTTCATAATGGGTGGGGCTTGCCAACATCAACCCCTAAATTAAAAAAAATGTTCTGCATGCCAGTGTGGTGGGCACATTTTCTCAATTGAGGTTCCTTCTTCCCAAATAACTCTTCTTGTTTTTAAGTGGACAAAAAAAAAAAAACAAAAACAAAAACAAAAACAAAAATAAAAACCAAACAAACCACCAACAACAACAAACAAAACAAAAAACAAACAAAGAAAGAAAAAAAATCAACCAGGATCCAGGTTAACTGAAATTCTAGTTCTCTAACAAGACAAATCAGATCGACCACCTTCTTTATAAAGAATAACTGTGGCCAAATACAAAAGACCATAGTGACAGCATCATCATAGGAGTTGCGACATCTGACAAGGGGAGGATAACAGAAAGAACATTCACAATCTTGTCCCATAAATGTGACCATTCCATGAAAATTGTAACTATCTTTAAATTTTTATTTCATATAAAATCTCAAAACTCCATATAAATCAAGGAGACGGAACCCATTGGTTTATGGTAAATTCTGTTCTCGCTGAAGAAAGAATTAACTCTCATCACATACAAGCTTCCAGAAAATAGAGAACTCTTCTGATCACATTCTTTAAGATCAACAAAGCTATCATTGGTAATCCTGATGAATGTGACAATCAAAGTGTTAGGTCCTTTCCTGGGACAAATGGCTTACTGAGGTGCCTGTTTAGCATATCAAAGCTGATCTGGCCACTAAGTTCTCCTAGACTCCCTCAGTCCCTATGTGTTATAGAGTACGGCTGGCTGGCATACGCTACCCTCTACCCTAAACTTCTACAGCCCAGGGACTGGGCTGCCCATGCCCCAGCCGCCCTTCCCTCTGCAATCCAACCATATTGCTTACATGGCTTTTTCTGTCTATCCTTTACCCTCCTGGCCTCTTAATTGGTGGCTTCTCTCCCCTCTCCTCACGTGGCCTGGCTCAGGTCAGGTTCATTTTGGACTCCTGTAGATGTCTCTGTCTCTAGCTATGCTTTCCCTCTTATTTACAATAAACCTTCTTCTTCAAGAAACCTAGGAGCACTTGTAGTCTTCCTTTTTTTATTTCTTTTCTTATTCAAAGAGCAAATCATATATTACATGAGTAGTAAGGGTTCTTCAGGCCATCAGTGCATTAGGTTGAACTATTTAAAAATGCTCTAAGTTCAAAAAACAGAAACAAACAAACAAACAAACAAACAAAATGCAGCCTGGGATGTAGCTAAGTGGTAGAGCACTTGCCTAGTGCACGCAAGCCCTGGTTTTGATCTACAGCACCACAAAACTATAACTTAATGCATTCAAAAACTGGCTAATTCATTTTATTCAGTTTGATACTGGCAGCTGGGGAGCACATCTGTTTCTCTAGAGATGACAGATCATAGAAGGAAGACATAGACATCCCCCCCTCCCATATGATCACAAGAAAGCTTTCTAAAGGTCGCACCGCAGGAGGCCGACCTGCCTGGTCCGGATTTCAGGAAGCAAGGTAAGAGGGAAGGGACTCCCTGTCAGCAGGAAGAGAGCGTGTGGATGCACAGGGCTGAAGCAGCTGCTCTAGGAGACCTGCACAGGTTCCAGCATGTTCTGTATGTGTTGACATCAAGTAGTGATCTCCCACGAGGGACTGCTTTCTTCAGGGAAGGCATTCTTTCTTTTTTCTAAATAAAAAATTGTAGCAATCATATTGGGTCCATATATTCCATTTTTCAATATAACCCAAACAAGGCAGTTTCCACTTTACCGATCAGTGAAAACAAATCAGGACTGAGAATAGGTGTAAAAATGGTCTTTGTCTTCAACGAACATCATTCACAAGCCAGGGTCTAGCCTGGTGTCACAGGCCTTTAACCCTTGCACTTGGGAGGCACAAACAGGCAGATCTCTGTGAGTCCCAGGGCAACTTGGTCTATATTTATTATTTTAAATAGCCAAGGAGAAAAACTCTGTTCCTTTGTGTGTGGTGAGCAGGAGGTGCTTATCTTATTATTTTGTCCCAACTGGCAGCCTCTGGAAGGCTACCGTCCAGAAACAGAGCTCTCTCCAGAGGGCTTGACAATCAGAAATAGGAGGACAAATTGTAGGTGCTGACATGTATTTAGTCAGGACCTCTAACCATCCTCTTCAGATCAGGACTGCTAACCATCATCCTCAGGTAAGGACCACTAACCATCCTCCTCAGATCAGTATCACTAACCATCCTCCTCAGGAGAGTACCTCTAGGCATCCTCCTCAGGCCAGGACCACTAACCATCCTTCAGGGAATCATTTCCCAGTGGCAATCATGGCCACAATATGTAGGAAAATGGTCAAGTGAGGCAAGAAGACAGAGCAAGGCAGCCACCTCCAGGGTCAGACACATAGAAAACCCAAGCTCTGTTTTCCCACTCCCATACTGCATCTGTGGCTAAAGCGGTGACAGAGGAGCCTGGAAGAGACCAAGCAGTGACAGGCAACAGTGGCCAACTGCCTTTTTCAGAGCAGTTGCATTCACCTCTTGCTGAGCATTCTGCTAAGCGCCCCACCAGGATCACTTCACTTGTGCTCATATGAGCAGAGAGAGTTGATTTGGAATGTTTCTTACCTTAAATTGTAAATCTTCACAACATTTTAATACTATATCTCTACATGTCCCCCAGGGTTAATAAGAAGCTGGAGAATCCGATAAGCATAATATACCAAAAGGCCATTTATTCAAAATGCCATCTTAAAAAATAAAAAAAGTTTAATTAAAAAAAGTGCCATGCCTGAGTACTTATTTATAATTTATAGCCAAGTTCCATGAGTTCCAGCCTCCATATAGTACACGTTTGTCCCCATTTACCACATATGGATTTGAATGGGGTGGCTAGGAAACCCAATTATACATCCCTGAGTTCCGTAAGATGTAGCAGTAGCTGTCTGGGCTCTTCTCTCTTCACCTTCTCAATGGGCTCTGGCTGGCTCCTTCCCGGCGCCAGACTTGAGTGAGAGGAACTCAAACCAAGAATGAAAGGATTAGGTTAGGTTAGGCTTACGATGAAATCTTGTCCTGGGAATCCTTTCTGTAACACGTGCAGAAATTGGCCCTACCAGGCAAATCTTACCTAGGTAGATATACAGATTGGAAAAAGAAGGGCTTCAGTGGTGGGGACTTCTAAGCATCATCATAGCTAGGCTTGGGCCGAAAGTAAATAGCAAGGCACAATGGGAAAAACAGAAAATGACGCTCCCACCCTCAAAAGGTCTTGCCTCAAGTACAGGGTGGAGGGAAGACGAGCGCCACCTGCTGTTCACCCTAATAGTTGGTCTTGAGAGACAACCCTCCCCTCATCAATATTTGCTTGAATTCCTGGTTGTAGATGTCTTTGGGGCGAGGCAGAGGGTGGAAATAATGACTCCCTTCCTGGGGATTTGTTGTAGTGTTTGACACTCTTCAAGGAGCTTCAGAAACCTAAACCAGTGGATTCACTGTCACCACCGATTTTATGAACAGCATCTGGCCCAGTTTCGGGTATGCCAGCTGTATGCACCAGCTCCTCCTTCCTACAAGCTTTACTGCCTCTTGAGAAGCCTCAAACAGTAACCAACCCAAATGCCCTCAGCCTCACTCTGCACTCGTTTTTTATTAGGTTAAGAAATGGGAGAGTGTGGTCATTATTCTCTTCATTAAAACCCTGACCAGGCACAAAGCTCGTTATTTAATCCTCCTTTCTTCTTCTTTTGACACTGAGGGACTTTAATTCTTTTCGCTGTTCCTTCCAGTTGCTATTTATAGAATTGCGTGTTCAGAAGGGACTTCACAGCATGTTCCAGGAAATGATTATTTCTAGGGTTGTTCTAGACCCCCTCAGGTTTTGCCATACTGGGCCACCCCTTCCAGATAGTTTTCTGGAGAAGCTTGATTAGGTCCCAGGAGAGCACAAGGCGAGGGGGAAGCAGGGTGCTTATTTTGCTTTAAAGATCTGCCCCAGACATGCCAACACCTCTTTCTTTCGGTGACGACTGTGTGTGTTTTTTCTTCTACATCTATATTTATACCTTGGTTCTACATCAGAGTAAGGAAGAGACAGATTCTTTCAGTCTAATTAGAGCCCCACATGTTAATGAACCCCCTACTACTCTGCCCCCAGGAAATTAATAAGAGCTTTAATCACTCAGAGATTGGAAAGGTCAGTGCCTGCTAAGGGTTCAAATGCAGAGAGCGCACCGCCATACCCGTTTTAGAATCTGACTACAACCACCCATCAGCGTTGAGAGAGGAGCGCGGTACCCACGGGCAAATCTGAAGCTTCAGCTCAACTCGGCACTGAAGGGGCAGAATCACATTACCACCTGTCATATTCGCATCGTTCTCAGCACCACGTTCCCATCTCTGCTACTTCTTAAGGTTTTTCCAGCCCATAAATAACGGCTTGCTGCATCAATCCCTGTACTTGACTCCCCTCTTTTGCCTAGCTTCTGCTTGCTAGCTGTGTACCGGCCTCAACAGTAAGTACTTAACCCAGCCCCACAGAGTCAGCATCCTAAGGAGTAAATGGGATGGTGAAGAGCCACGCCAGCTCATCCTCCAGCATTCCCTGTAGTGCCCAAGGCCAAGGCCACTGACTTACTCCATCTTTCCAGGCAAGGAGGTTGACCTTCACACTGCCCACTGCAAACAACAGGTCAGTGTCCTCAGTTGCTCTACTTGTGTGTGGAAGCTGAACCTGAGCAATGGGAGGCAAGAAAGGTCAGGGAAAGGGCAGAATACAACTTGCTACACGAAATCTCCCAGATTCGTGGCAGAGAAGGAGGAAAATCCAACCAAAGAAATAACATCGACACTCAGAAAACTGCGACAGAAACCAGAGAGGGAGGAAGATTTCAAGTCAAATTCTGCAAGGGATGGAAAACAGAGGAAAGCCTATTAGAGACAGCAATTAGAGGTTATTGGAAATGTTTCAGAGTATAGTTTCAATGGCATGATGGAGTAGAAAACCAGATGGTCCTCTCTTTTCTTTTATTTGCCTATTAAAAGTAGATCTAAGATTTGGAAAGCAGCTCATAGCCCACTTCCAGCTAAATTTAATTGCCTCTTCCTTGGAACTACAATGATCTTGATTATCTTATCACTAATTTGTCTCCTACTCTCTGTTATTAGAAAGATTGTGTTATTAGTTATCTTTTTGTGTATATCTCCCTCACTAATTGGAATTCTCCCTGAGGGCAGGAGTGCATTCACTACTACTTACCCATATTTCGTTAGCACTTAATAGAGCGGTTTCCACATGGTATGTGTGCAAAACACATTTGTTGAAGGCACAATGGATTCAATCTGTAGGCAAGACCTATAATGAGAGGTCTGACTATCTATGATTTAGTAAACAGGCCTGCCATAAAAATACTGAAAAGTTCTATGTAAGTTGTAAACATTCAAATGAAGGCGCAAGTGTCATAGAAGACAACGAAACACCCCCAGTTTAATTCAATTGGCTTTTTAATTTTATCTCTGTGAATTTTGCAATATTTTGTTTTAGACAATACCACACTTTTTTGGTACCACAAGGAAATCCCCCCCCTCTCTCCCTCATGTGTGTGTTGCTTATGACATGTTTTGTCTATTTAATACATCTGAAAAGAATGCAAATACAAGGAATTGGGGTATTGGGCAAGTACAGGCTTAAAATGAATTAAGCCACAAGAATTAGACTTGGAGGGGAGTGAAAAGGAGCACATAAACTTTTTTAAAAGTTAGAACCTGCAAATAAAATAATCTGGCAAACTCTTCATTAATCCTTATGAAGAGTCATGGGACTCTCGCCATGATTTTTGTTGAGTGAGAGTTGTGTCTGCCAGCTGCTCAAGGTTTCTTTTATGCATGGCAGAAAAATAAGAGATAGTATTCAATGGTCTGTGTTGAGAAGTATTCTTCACACCCCACAGCCCCCTTACTTCTTGATGAAGCACGCCTGCAGCCTCAGCACCTGAAAGAGGATGGTGAGCATCCATAGGCTTTTGCTTCTACTACCATCATTCAATGGATCAATTTCTATTTTGATTACAAACCAAACAGGACATGCCTATCTGTTTCTTTCTTACTTTTTATAGTTTTTTTCCTTTGTTTCTTTCTTTTTATTTAGGTAAACCCCAGGATATCCTGAACTGGCAATCCTCTTACCTCAGCCTCTCCCAGTGCTGGGATTTCAGGGGTACAACAACTTCCATCTTCAAATATCTTATACAAAAACACATTATCTGGGTCAACAAGTAAATCCTAATAGGGTTGCATTCATAATATCCATTATCAGTTGCTATTTAGGACTCAAAACAGTTGTTCCACTAAAGATATAGAGTGTTGATTGATTTGCTAGTCCATCCACTGAAGACTCTTGACTCACTCAGAAGTTCCAGTGAAGTGACAGGCCCTGGCCATCTATAGCTATCTCTCCAATTATACTGTGGAAGTAGTAACCAGTGTTAGGATCCATGTGTTAAAATATCATGGCACTGTCTGCCTGCAGTGGGACTCTCTTCTCTTCTGCATCCTTATCTTGGGTCTCCCTCTTACCAGAACTCAAATTGAACTTGACAGAACCTCTTTTAGTATTCTCCATTGTCCACCATCACATCAAACCTGAATACAAACCCAAAGGTATAGAAATTCTCAGGCTCTGTTCTTGTCCAGTGTAGTCTACTTTTCACTGTTGCCTTTACACTCTTCCATTGGCCAACACTGAGCCACCTCAATTGACCAAGATCCTTCATCTTCTCTCACTTCTAGATGAATTTGCCTATTACTCTGTTTTTCCTCTCTCCACTACCCTTAAAAGATACTATACATCCCTACGTGATGAGCAGCAGTCTCTCGCTACAATAAAGCATGTCTCAGCCATATTTACCTACTATAGATGATATGGTTCCATAAAGATCCACCAATGGATCATGATTTAAGTGTTTGGTCCTATATCTTAGGTGCTGTTGAGAGTTGGCCAAGACATTAAGAGATAGATTCTCATGGGAGATATGACATGAAGGATCCTTGAAGGGAATATTAACACACCAGCCTTCCCATTTCTTCCTTTTGTTTCTTATAATTATGTGAAGGTTTGCTCCTACAACAAGGCACTGCCTAATAACAAGATAAAAGGCATCTGACCAGTGACCATAGGCAAATGCCCAAAATTGATCTAAGGTAACCAAATTGCTGCCTTTTCAGATTAACTATCACAGATATTGGTTATGGTTTCTGAAAAACAATTAACAAATGTGTATTATACCCACTGATAGCAGCATTTCGAAGGATATGTCTATTTTTTATACATCTTCTCTCTGATGGTTTTCTATGCATAGTAGGTTTGAACTTTGTAAACACAGAAAAAAAAGTCTGCCATGCACACAAATTCAGATGTCAAGGATAGTTATAGCTACAAAGAAATTACTTAATAGATAACTAACAAATTCTCCATAAAAGCCAACAGCTACTTCCAAGTCCACAGGTTTCTTTGTTTATTCACTCTTTCAAAATATGACTGAATCCTACTGAGATGGGAGAATAGGAAAAAATAAGCAAATACACAAAAATCTGAATTGAAATTAACATGGGAAAGAAGCAAGTTTACAGGGGAAAACTGGAAGCTCTTCCTTTTCCTGGCTTCATCTAAGGAACAGAGCAAGTGTCCAACAAAGCCGCTGTGAGCTCTGTGGGAGACCCTTCATGCCTGTGGTGCTCTTACCTCAGCTCAGTAGCTCATTTCCACTCTTGGGAGTGCGTATTTCTTTTTAGTCCTTTCTTTTTTATTTTCTATTTTTATGTATTTATTTTTATTTGAGACAGGGTCTTACTATGCAGATGTGTCTGGTCTAGAACTTACTGTATAGACTAGGCTGTCCTAGAATTCACAGAGATCCTTTTTCCTCCTGAGAACTGAAACTAAAGGCATGCACCACCATGTCTGATCCTTTTTCCATCTTTAAATCTTTCTATGTCTTGCTGAACTTAAAGGGCATGGCCTTTTCCCTATAACCTCTTATTCGTTGGCTGACAAGATTTCACCTAACATATAGGGTTTTTCCATTAAACTGAGTAAAATTGTCCTTAAGCTTCCATTTGAGAACATTTGTAAGTCAATTTATTAATGAGACTAAGACTCTCAAAGGGATACCTCAGTTACAGTAGTAACACTGTACTGTACTGTAACACTGTACAGTACAGTAGTAACACTGTACTGGCCATCAAGTGATAGGTACCAAACTGGAGACAGATGGATTAGAGTCATTACCAGCTCACTAGCTGGGGATCTCCAGAGAAACAATCAATGGGAGAAATAGAAACAGGTATACATACAGGCACACATACAGATGGATAGGTATATAAATACAAACAGAAATAGGTGTATTGTGAGAAAACTCATGATCACTGTTTGCAAGCCAGATGCCCAAGAAATCCATTTGTGCCCCAAGGCTTGAGAACCAGGGGAGTCAGTCATTAAAAACCTCAGCCTTACAAAAGAAGGAGATGAGATGTTTCAGATTAAGCAGTAAGGCAAAGAAAGAGAAAAAGGAAGTAGATTGTTGCCACATCCATCCAGTTGTTACTGTTGTTGCTGCTGCTGCTGCTGCTGCTCTTGTTGTTATTGTTGTTGTTGTTGTCCAGGCTCTCTGGAATGGGTGATTTTCCTCACATGCATGTACTACTTTGTTGAATCCATTAACTCGGGTAGCAGCCTCCTGCTGAAACACTGTCACAGTCACACCAGCAATAATGTTGAACCTGGATTTCCCACGGCCCAGGCAAGTAAACGCACAGCCTAGAGTTTATTAAAAAATGAGGGTTTGCTATGGAGAATGACAAAATATGGGATTTTGAAATCAGACTCAAATAGATTAGAAGATCCTTGTGGTCACAGCTGCACAAAAAGCAAGATTCTCGTTGCATGAATTAGACCCTAAATAGACAGCCTAATTAGTCATAAGTGTTCTGAATTAAATGGAAAATGACTCTGTTAGAGTTGAAAAGGTTATATTTAATTTATTGTGAACTTAAAAGCCTCTCTATCCAAAGAGCTCTGTTTCACTTCTTAGCAAATTTTAGTGACCCCCCCATGAAATCCTTTATTATAAACGTGAGCCCTATGCTTCACCAGGACTATTTGACCAACTTCTTAACTCACATCTTTGCCTTCTCCTTCACCAAATTAAATCCATTCCTCATCCCCTCATTAGTTGTCTATCTAATTCTGCCTTTCTCCCTTTGACAATGCAATAAGATTTCGACGCCTTTCTGCAAGAACTCAGGGCTCAGCAGCTTGGCTCAGCAGCTTGCTGCATCCTTCAGGGCATTCTGCAGGAAGTCGGATGGCCAGGAGGACGTGGAGGATGAAGAAGTGCTATGAAGATGTCATCCTTCAGGAGGGCAAGGTAGATAGGAGGTGAGGGTTGGGATGTTTCCTTTCCTACCTTTCATTCTTACATCAAGTTCAAATGGCCTAGGCAAGGAATTTAAGGTCCTCTTGAGGCCGACTCTGGTCTCTCAAATCTTCCAGATTCAAAAATAATATTTCTGTACTTCTCTATGAACCGCTAAGATGTGTATGAGGTGAGTGATGAAGAAAAGAGTTCTTAAAAGGTAAGTATGAGGAAAAGGAGACAAATGTGGCTAAAAGAAGACGCAAGATAGAGGAAGTTTTACACATTTTTTATTCATTCACTCTTTCCAAAAATGATGTTTATAAAATTCATAGTGAGGCTATGGGGAAAATGAACATTTATTCACTGATGGTAAGAAGGTACATTCATTCAATAAATATGGAAGTCACTGTGGAAGTTGCTAAAAATCCTGGAAATGAAGCTATAATATCTATAGCACTCCTGAATATATACCCAAAGGACTCTAAGTCAAAAAACAGGAGAGAGACCTGTGCATATATGACCATCGCAACAGTATTCACAATGAACAGAAGTAAATGTGGATTATATATGCACAAAATTGTATTACACAGCCATAAAGAAATAACTCACGTCTTTTTGCAAGAAAATAAATAGAACTGAAGCCATCATGTAGAAGAAAATAAACCAGACTCAGAAAAAACAAACACCACAATCTTCTCTCATGTGCAGAATTTATATATTGAGAGAGAGAGAGAGAGAGAGAGAGAGAGAGAGAGAGAGAGAGACTAGTTAAGAAGAAGCAGTGACAATGCTAACATAGACAAAGCATGGGAATGGGAGAAGCACAATCATAATACATTAGATGCACGTAGGAAAGTGTCCTGTGAAACGCTTTACATTATACAATTAACACTTTCTAACTCGTGTAATATTTATTCATTGATGGGGAAATGTGGTGGGCTTTGGTGATCCAGAAGCAAGGATGTAGGGTGGGAAAAAAATCCTTGAAGAGAAATAAAGGCCACAGGGAAGGCTGTGACATAAGTGCTCAGTGGAGGTCCTTTGAAAGCACGGAAGTTGGTGTTAGATGGAGCAAGGAGGAGAGGCAGCCCCTTAAAGGAGCCCATGCCTAGTGGCCTAATTTTCCTCCATGTGAAACAAAACATGAAGTCAGCTGGTGAAAAGGTCAGAGGTGACAAGGTAAGGCTGAAACATAAAAAAAAATTTAAAGCTACACTAGTAAATAATAGAGAGGAAGAGAGGGGTGATGGGTAAGAGGTTGCCTAAGGTCTCAGATGGGGAATGTGTCTGAGAAATTGTGCAGAGGACTTCCAGTTTGCACAGTGATATGATTTAACATGATTGCCAATAAGCAGCTAGAATCAGGCCAGTTTCTGCATTGGAATATGGCTTGGAAAACAATGTCCAGAAAGTGACTTCTCTAGGCTTTACTGCCCATCTATTCTCTGTTGTAAATACTCAGTTTGGGTTGTATTGCGTCATCCATTGACGCTGTAATGGATGAGTGTGTTTGTATACCAATGAAACTTATTTGAAGCCAACCAAAAGTTGAGTTTCATACGACTTTCACGTGCTATGAAATATTCTTCTTTTGGTCTCTTTTCAATCATTTAAAATGTAAAGCATATTATTTCAAAGGTCATTTTAAAAAAACAGAAAGTAGGTTGACTTAGCTCAGGAACACATTTACTGTCCTAACTCTAGAAAGCAGAAGCCTTCTGTTTTTCATGTACTTTTAACTTCTCACTGATAAAATATCCGGGCTTTAAAGCAAAAACATATATTTACTTACTTAACTGCAAATAAGACATCCCATTTTGAGCAGGAAGAGCAACTGACACCTGCAGGGTGCAGAGCAAGGCAGTGACTCACAGGGGGCAAACAGAACTGAGAGTCGGAGCAAGTTCAAGAGTCCAAGTGATCAAACTATCAGTCTGTTGTGGGACTTATTGTGAGGGCTCTATAACCCAAGTATAACACAACCAGAGTTTATTTTTATTTCATCTTACATGACAGGTAACAACTTCCACTCTCCATGACTATGTCTTCCTTTTTCATAATCAGTGGTACACAGGGAAGGAGGTATCGTGGACTGACAAATAACCAAGAGGTTCAGTTCTTTGCTGATGTCATAAAATCCAAGGTGAGCAGTAGCTGGCTTCAAGAAACATCAGGCAAGAAAAGCAACTATTTTTCCTTGTGAAAGCACTGCTGTGCTCCTGTCTTCCCCAACTGAAAGGAAGAAAACCTTTAGTTGACTTGCAAACTCGCTAAAGAAAGGAATAAGCAAGCAACAAGGGCAGCTGGCTCAGGTGGTGTTAGATGTGGGTAGCACTTATAAAGATGATGGATGTCGCCAAATGGTAATTTTCTCTGTGTGGTGGCTGTGATTGATCTGCGGCTTGGTGCAATGGTTGAGGCTTTCATATTCAATCTTAAAAAACATCATGTCATCGTACGGTGGGAGCTTCAAATGACTGGAGCAACGGCTGGGTTATTGAAGATGGAACACTATGAAAATCAAGTATTTCTCTAAAACTCAAATGTACCAAACCAGTGGAGATCAGTACACATAATTACATGAAGGTAGAATTCTAAAGAAACATGTTTTAGAACCTGCTGACCCATGTGCTAGGCAGAGAACTGAGGAACTTGGCCCACAAGTGTGTTTTCACTGGTGCCTCTTCCTATCTATCTATCTATCTATCTATCTATCTATCTATCTATGTTTCTATAACCTATTTAGCATCTATTTATCTACTCTCTATCACATCGCTACTATCTACCATGTATCAATGTATGAAGGTATGAAGGTATGTATGTATGTATGTATGTATGTATGTATGTATGAAGGTATGTATGTATGTATGTATGTATGTATGTATGTATATATGTATGAAGGTATGTATTATGTATGTATGTATGTATGAAGGTATGTATGTATGTATGTATGTATGTATGAAGGTATGTATGTATGAAGGTATGTATGTATGTATGTATGAAGGTATGTATGTATGTATGTATGTATGTATGTATGAAGGTATGTATGTATGTATGTATGTATGTATGAAGGTATGTATGTATGAAGGTATATATGTATGTATGTATGTATGTATGAAGGTATGTATGTATGTATGTATGTATGCATGAAGGTATGTATGTATGTATGAAGGTATGTATGTATGTATGAAGGTATGTATGTATGTATGTATGCATGAAGGTATGTATGTATGTATGTATGTATGAAGGTATGTATGTATGAAGGTATGTATGTATGTATGTATGAAGGTATGTATGTATGTATGTATGTATGTATGAAGGTATGTATGTATGTATGTATGTATGTATGAAGGTATGTATGTATGAAGGTATATATGTATGTATGTATGTATGTATGTATGAAGGTATGTATGTATGTATGTATGTATGCATGAAGGTATGTATGTATGTATGAAGGTATGTATGTATGTATGAAGGTATGTATGTATGTATGTATGCATGAAGGTATGTATGTATGTATGTATGTATGAAGGTATGTATGTATGTATGTATGAAGGTATGTATGTATGAAGGTATGTATGTAAGTATGTATGAAAGTATGTATGTATGTATGAAGGTATGTATGTATGTATGAAGGTATGTATGTATGTATGAAGGTATGTATGTATGTATGTATATATGAAGGTATGTATGTATATATGAAGGTATGTATGTATGTATGTATGAAGGTATGTATGTATGTATCCATCTATCTATCTTCTATCTATATCTATCATCTATTTATTTTCTCTTTGGAAAACATAAAAAAGACCTGTGAATCATACAGCTGAATGGAAAAATGATGCTGAAGAAAATTAGGACCTAAGGTTAGCAAACAACCTCTCTGGTTAGAGGTTATCTCATAACAGGAGGAGAACACTTCAATACCCTCTGAACTACAGCAATGAAGTTGGCAAGGAATGACTCAGCTTTACCAAGATGTATTGGCCTTTAAAATTCAGAGGCAAAAAAAAAAAAGGGTAAATTGGATAGATCCATATTTTACAAGACAATAAAAATATATGTAATCTAATTTTAAAGAAAGTATAATGGTGGAGGTGCCTGGTCATTACCAAGGGAAAAGAACGTGGCTACTAAAATATACATAGAAATAACAGGAAGATGTGTAGTACACAAAGTGAATGTTGCACTTTATGGTGAAGTCAATAAAACAATATATGTATCAAGTAGACAGTAGAAAATGGTGACTAGACTGTGCCAGCACATCTGAGACTCTTTTGAAATAACTCCTGACAGAAGGAGTTGGAGAATGAATGCTTCAGTTTGTGTAGGAAGCCATGGACATAGGTAGAACCACACAGATCTAAGAGAGCCACCACAGCTCCAGGCCATGGCCGGAACCGGAAAGGAAGCTCCGGGAGCCAGCCATTACTGGAGGAAACAACTGCAGAAATATTGACCCTGTGGGGAGAAATGTTCGTGACTCATTTTATGGACTTTAACTTACTACTGAAATACTCTACACATGATCTCTCTATCAATCTTATTCTCTGTTTCTTAAACATGTGTGATGGTTGATTTTAGGTGAAAAGATGATGGTGTCAAGAGATTTGAAAAATAAAACACTCTTCTGGATGTTTCTCAAGGGTATTTTGGGGCCACACTCTATATCTAATATGAGAGGCTTTGCAGAATCAAGACGGACCCCTCCCCAGAGTAAGAAGGAATTTTCTCAGCCTTTAGATTTGAGCCTCAACACTAAATGACCCATGCAGGCTATCCAGTCACACGGCCTTCACTGTGGATTTTATACTGCCACCCTCAATGAACATGTAAGCCAATATTCTATACTGACTTTCTATCTATCTATCTATCTATCTATCTATCTATCTATCTATCTATCATGTATCAATCTACTATCATCTAGCACATTATATATTATTTTGTTATTATATAATAATATATGCTATGTTGCTGCTCAGTGTGGTCCCTCAGGCAGGGAGGTCATTCCCTTCCCTTCTTCCTTCCAAGTTTTTAGTGACTTCCATCTGGCATGGCTCTGTACCTCTGTAAGGGCAGGAAGCTGAGCCCATGTGGCCAGTCTCCACCCTGAAAAGTAGATCCCTGACTGCCACTGGGTGGAGGGTATTGAAACTGGTTCTGAAACACCGCTTCACAAACAAACTAGATTTCTCAAAGAACAAAATTGTCCAGTAACTTCACAGAGATCACTGATACACCCTTAATGTTTAAGGGTCTCTGCCTTTGGAGATCATCTGTGTAATGTTAGGCCAGGCCAAGACTCATGTCTGAAGCAGAACTCACCACCGGAGCATCTCCCAGCCGGAAATAACTGGAATGATTTCTGTAATCCCAGACACCATAGGTTTGGGCTCAGCCATCCCAACCAAAAGCCAGTCACCACAGCCTTGAGCCCAGTCACCTCAGGTGTGGGCCAAGCCACCACCAAAGAAAGACCAAGTGATTGTACCAGCACAACCTAGAAGAGCAGAAGGCATAGTCCCAAGTCCAGATGCACACCGCTCAGCTGGGTGGCCAGAGCCGCCTGCAAGGTTAAGAAAGCCTGTCAGAATTTTTCCCAATGTGTTAACATTCGGAAAGAAAGAAAAAGGAAGGTTGAGAGATATGTCTACACACAAAGCCATTATCAAGCGACCTGTGGCTACAAAATTGCATATGAGTGTGGAGAGCTGCGAGGTGCCGCGCCTTAACAAGGCGCAGGTTTCTGCCATCCCGACAGCGAGTGCTCTCTAAGATAAACAAGTCCTTATATGGCAAAAGGCTGTGCAAGGGTAACTGGTGATCTGATGACGAGCAGTCCTGCTCTAATGCGGACCTATGAGGAGGTGACACCTGGCATGAGCTGATTGGCCCTTGAGTTGTACTTAAGCTTGGCCCTTCCTTTCTTTGGGGCCATTCCCTCTGAGCTTAATCCTGAGTAAAGATCTCGAGAAGTCTGGTTGTTGGTGTCTTATTTCTGCTGGACGGTGCGGCACCGACATATGAGTATAATATCGACTACTGACCAGATGTAAAAGATACACATATCGGTACAAGTCTACTGCTCAGACCCTAGCCCATACTTGGCAGATGCCTGATGGTCATACTTTTCTGTTATCCTGGAGATTATAAGGCTCAGCCAAGTATTGTTTGAAACTCATTGAGAGAATCCTCTGAAGAGAAGGTCCAAAAGATGTCTGAGGAGCTGTGCTGTGGAACCGGGAACACCCTATCTGGCATGTTTGATTACCATGCCTCTTCAAGAAGTCCCGTCATTATAGTGTCTAAGCGGAAGTTAAATGGGATTTAGATACACAGCCAGCCAAATACTGACAGGGTGCTGCTAGGGTGGCTTAGTCAAAGTGCAAGCTTAGGAACATGAGTCTGGTTCCTCAGCATCCATGCAAAATGTTGCTGTTTCAATGCATTCCTGTAATCACAAATTCTGGGGAGGCAAAGAGAGGAGAAACGCCAGAGATATCTGCTTGCCTGGCTGTCTAAACTGGTAAGGTCCAGCTTCAGTGAGAGACTCTGTCTCTAAAACAATGGGAAAAGCAACTGAGGAAGGTACACAACATTGGCTCTGGTCTGGACACATACGTGTATGAACAAAAACATGCATACACTCTCACACATGCAAATACAGTAACACATATGCACACATACAAAATGCTAACAAGAATTAATTTGTTTATAAAATTTGATTTATTCTTACATTTAAAATTTTAGCCAAAACAATTTTGGATATGGTTCCATTTTCTTTACATTTACATTTTAATACCTTTTGTAATTTTATTTTCAATAAAATTTTATATTAGTTTATCAAATGGGATCATTTGAAACAAAAATACATGTGCTATGTACTACATAGTTATAAGGCATATTACATCTTATGCTATATGATAATGTAGTGTGTGTTAGATCACAGGCTCCCTAGCTGCCTCTCTCTGTCTCCTAGAAATAAGGTCTTATCTCTTCGCAGGCCAACCTCTACCTACCATGAAAATAATATGAATTTGGCAACAAATAGTCTTCCTTTACTCTGCCACTCAGAACAAACAGCTCTAATGCTTGTTCTAAAACTGGCTTTGAGCTTTGAACAGGACACCTCCTCTGGAGAAACATAAAAGTAGGTATTTCTAACTCTCTCATATCCTGTCATTTTTGACTCTTTCTTTCTCATATCTAATCAATCTGTTATCTAACTGTCTGTCTGTCTGTCTGTCTGTCTGTCTGCCTGCCTGCCTGCCTACTTGTCTATCTGCCTACCTATCTACCTATATAATCACTCCTCTTCTTTATCCTTATGATACTGCTCTGTCTTAATATATATTTAGATTATTGTAATTTATATGTTTGAGTGTTTTGCCTACATATATGATGTGCACTATATGTGTACCTGGTGTGTACAGAGGCCAAAGATGGGGTAGGGTCCCTTAGAATTGGAGCTACTGATGGTTATGAGCCACCATGTAGGTGCTAGGAATTAAACCCAGGTCTTATGTAAGAGTCACAAATGCTGTAAAGCATCGTGGCATCTTTCCTTCCCTAAGCTAGCTCTCTAAGTGGAGTCTCTATCCTTTTTAAAGGAAAGCCTTTCTTTCTCTTTAAACCAATGTTTTGTTGTCTCTGAAATGATGTTCTGTCTTTCTTAATTGCTCCGCTACCTTGAATGCCCATGATGCTGACTCCTCACATCACTCTCTCATTACAAGACTGCATCATAGACCCCCACCTCTATAGTTGTAAGGGTCTCTCTCCTGATAAAGCTCATTTCTGAAGCATAATTTTATGTCAGCTCTTATCATGAGCTTGTCATTCTGACTTTTATCAGCTTGTTATTATATGTCATATATTATAATAGATAATTCTACTGTAAAAATGTTTAACTAACATTCAAGTTAAGCATATGTTAAAGTCTCTGCATGCTAAACTGAATATGGGAATCATATGTTGATCCATTTCTATTATCTTTTATTCTATTGATTATCAATAATATTTCCTGACTCTCCATATACCTGGTATATTTTTGTCACAGACATTTTATTTATAAAGGAAACAAAACAATTTCAAGGAAAATACTATTCATAAACTTATGATTATTTCATCTGTAACATGAGGAATGCACCACAAAGACATTAGAAAAAAGAAATATGATTAGTAATAAAGAGGTGTGTGTGTGTGTGTGTGTGTGTGTGTGTGTGTGTGTGTGTGTGTGTGTGAGTGTGTACAGACCTAGAGGAGACACCTTTATCAGACTTAGTACCCAAAGACTGAATATCAGCAATTGCTTTGGCCTTCAATATGGCAAAAATATGGCTGAAATAAATGAGAAATGGAGGCTCATAAGAACTTGAAACCATTAAAAATGTTTACAAACTCCATAATTGTAAGATCTACTTATCTCACAATAAAATCAATAGATATATCTTAATGTTAGACATAGAATTAGCAACCTTAAAGATAAACCAAAATAGAATAGTCAAATTGAAAAACGTAAGCAACATTTTTATAGCATTATTCTATAAGAACCCTTACACACAGAGCTCTCTCATCTATGTTAAGACATAAGGCACATATGTACGAATACATTGTATCAGGTTTATTCTGGATTATAAGATAATGAGTTTTATATATTTTTAAATATTTACTTTGCTCAAGAAATACGAAGTACATTATCCACAAGATACTTTAAGTATATTTTGATTCCCAACAAACAAACAAACAAACAAACAACTAGTTACTTATAACTGGATATTCTGAGTGGTTTTTTTTTGTTTTTGTTTGTTTGTTTGTTTGTTTTGTCAACTTGACACCAACCTAGACATGTCTGGGAAGAGAAAAGGCTTAGTTAAGAAAATGTCTCCATAAGATTGGACACATCTTCAGGACATTTCAGTGATTGGTGTCTGGTGTGAGAGGACCTAGAACACTATCAGCAGTGCCACTCCTGGGCAGTTGATCCTGGGTTGTACAACAAAGCAGGCTGAGGAAGCTACAAGTGAGTGAACCCAGCACTAGGTAGGCTGTTAGTTAGTCAGTTCCTGTCTTCAGGGTCCTGCCCTGCTTGAGTTCCTGATTTCTCTTCCTTTTCTTTTCCTCCCCACATTGCTTTTGATCATGATGTTCTACCACAGCAGTAGAGATTCTGACTAAGACACTAGGGAATGTTGTGCTGTCCACAGTGGCCAGGAGAAAACTAGAAGGCTTCCTTTAGTGATAGGTGTCAACCCATAATGCTCAGATATTAAAAGTTATTAGGAATTCCAGCATTTCACCTCTCATTCCAGGGTTTCCAGTGGGCAAGCCTCTCAGGAAATACAAGGGAATCTTACAGCAGTTGAAAAACTAAAGTTAGAATGAATGAGTGAGTGAATAAATGAAATAAAACATGAAATAAAGAAACTAAAGTGTGGGATAAAAGTGCCGAGTGGAAATCTTGAGCTTACGGGTCATACAATAGGCGGTCTTTAATCCCCACTTAATGAGGGCCCTACTTCCGCCTACAGCTTTGATACCCTATTATCATGAAGTCTTGGTGCTTAAATTGTCATCATTCTGCCAACCACAGAAAGGGGAGAATGAGAAAAAGCATATTTATTTCACATTGAATATTTGATGTTAAATCTAATTAGGCCTCAGTGAGTGTTCAGAACATGGACAGGTGTCTTGAAACTACCTGGAAGGAAACCAGTAAATGTCTGACTTCAAGGAGCCCTAACCCTCGAGTATTACACACGTGTGTGCCAGCTATTTTTGAAACAAATTATTGAACCTTCATTTGCCTTACATTATTTCACTAATTAGATGTGTGCCATTGGAAGCCAGGCAGTATAGAAGGGAGCAGTGGCAGCAGAGGGTGGAATTGCTGATCTTGCTGCACACCTCTGAGTAGCCAGTCGATTGGTGCTCCCTGCAGTTCAGTGGCAGTAACAATGGAGCAATCAGAGCTTCGGACACTGTGTCAGAATTCCAAATTAAGAGGCTATTTGGAAAAGAAAAAAAGAGGCTATTTGGAAGCTGTTGTTGCCAGTTCAGGACACACATCTGTATAGCGTGCTTTCTTTCCTTTAACCTGTCCCTTACCTATATGTCCTTATAAGGGGACACTGTAAAGATATCTAACTTGGATGTTCAACCCAGA
Organism: Acomys minous; assembly: GCF_964271855.1. Classification (NCBI taxonomy): domain Eukaryota; kingdom Metazoa; phylum Chordata; class Mammalia; order Rodentia; family Muridae; genus Acomys; species Acomys minous. The sequence goes on along the minus strand of NC_140494.1, from coordinate 90,440,824 downwards.
TGTGTTAGGCATTTGGCTCCTACAGTCTTAATCATTTCTCTCTCTCTGTGTGTGTGTGTGTGTGTGTGTGTGTGTGTGTATGTTGTGTATCAAATTGAACATCATATATATATATATATATATATATATATATATATATATATATATATATATATATATACACATAAACAGAGAGAAAGAGAGAGAGAGACTAAAATGCGACCATGGATACTAGGACCATGATGATGGGCTTTCCTGGCTGTGAAGGTGATGGTTCAGAACTACAGGCAAGGCTGGTTTGGGACCCTCTAGCACACAAATATATCAGGACCACAGATAAGCACTTACAACACATTTCCAGTGGTATCTATTAGTGCGAAGCAGGCAAGAAGCAGAGCTTCTCTGGATGGGTGAGATAACATCAGGCCAGGCTAAGGCAACACGAGGCCAAGTTCCTCAAGTCCCTCCTCTCCCCCACTGAGGAGACCCAAATACCCCTTAGGCATGAGGCAAGGCAAAACAAAGGCTGCCTGTGTCCAGGCACAGTTCTCCCTGGCTGCCAGTCCTAAGTGTTTTCATTCCCTAGCTACCTTGCAAGGAGGGCAAGTAGAGCCAGTCAATTTCGAAAATGATTGTCTTCTTTGTGCCAGACAAAGCAAGAACTCTGGACAGCTACAGGGAAGAGGAACAGCCCATTTAATGTGCTCTGATTCTCTCCTGGAAAGACTGGGAAATTATCTGCTTGCCTCAAATATCTTCATTAAAAATGCATTTAAGCTGTGAAGCTCTACGAAGGAGAGACCTGTAATACATGAAAGATTAGCCCCAGATTGCTGATTGGACTATTTTACATCATTATGGTAATTAAGCTAGCAGGCTGTTGTGCTGACTTCAACACTTTCCTCCATTTGCCTTTGTCTCCAATTCAAGGTACTTCCCTTCCCTTTCCATTTTCCAGCCCTTCTTTCCTCCTGTTCCTGTCCCTCCCCACCAAACATCTCTGCTCAGAGCCTTGGGCAGTCCTGCTTCATATACATGTACAGTTCTGAAGTCAGATTCTCCCATGGCTTCTCTGCCAACCTTGTCCTGACTATGCAGAGCAAAGGGAAGGAATTAATGGTAATTACAAGGTGAGAGTGGCGTTACAGCTCTCTCTGATTGCCAGTGAAGCCAAATAAAAATGGAACATAATCAGCCAATTATTAAAACAGTAAACATGTGGAGCTTCATCACTTTTTTTTCCTTCCCTTACATAGTTTCCATCCTTAGACCTGGAGACTGATATTAGACACCATGGTATCATTTTGCATAACTTTCTAGGACCCTACCAGAGCCAACACTACCCAGATAGTGTTCAGAGCAGCCTTCTGATATCTGAGAGGCAGAGGACCTGTTTTAAAGCCCCTTCTGTGGGGAGGACATCCTATTGGGACTTTAGGTGAGAGAAGCATGGGAGAATGGGGAAATAGTACGTTTCCAGAGGGTCCTGGAAACTTACAAGAAGAACATTACGACGGGCGGATCTGGATCCTGCTCAAACTATGGCACCAGCCAAGGAAAATATAGGCAGTAAACTTCAGGCTTCTACCGAGACCTAACCGATGGACAGGACATTCTCCACCATTGAGTGGAGAGGGAGGTCTGACTTTCATACATACTCTGGTGCCCCATTTTTGACCACATCCCCTTGATGAGAAGGCCTGGTGGCACTCAGAAGAAGGATAACAGGTCACCAAGAAGAGACTTGATACCCTATGAGCATATACAGGGTGAGGAGGTCCCCCTCAGTCACAGACATAGTGGAAGGGAGTAGGGGGGAAGCAAGAGGGAGGGAGGAATGGGAAGATGCAAGGGATGGGCTAACAACTGAGATGTAATATGAATAAATTAATAAAATATTTTTAAAAGCCCCTTCTGTGACCTCATGGAGCATCTCACACCCTCCCCTGTGCCCTGGTCTCCATTCAGCCAGACACACACCTAGGTTTCTCTATAGGAAGAGGTTGTTCCCCCACCACTTATAAATAAATGGGAAAGTTCTAACAACAAATGCAAAAACCCTGAAATGATTTGTGATGATCCCTTGAGCAATCTGGAGTCTCTGAGGCTGAGAATACATTTCAAAGAGAAGCAAGACAAAGGCTTTCATCTAGCAGATGACATGAGCATCAGTATGTATGTGCGTGCCGTCACACACAGATGCAATGTGCCCCAAGGGATGATCTAGCCAACCTCCTGTGGTTTCCTGGTAATCTCAATCCCATGGATGGCAGAGGGAAACAGATAAAACCCCCCAGATATGTCCTTTTCTTTCTCTAATGTTACTTGTGATACGCAGCTTTAAAAGGCCACTAGCACACACTCTAGTGGCTAGAGTTCTGCTGAGCTCTTAGGAGGGAAGTGGGTGTGAGGTCAGTTTTGTCACTAAACGAGTTGCTTTTTTTTTTTTTTATCTGCACTAAATTACTAGCTTTAGGATTTTCTTTAGCTCATTTCCTTTCTCTAACTCCACACTACCTCGCTTGTAAATGGAGACTGTAATAGGATCTACCTCATGAAATTGTAAGGATTAAACACAATATAATGCATGCAAAGTATACTTAATGAATATGCATGATTATTATATCACAAAGTATGTAAGTAGCGAGTCAGTTTTTAATCTCTGAGTTGTATTTCTTCATAGGTTGTTGTATGCCTACTGTTCCAAGAGACTATCTCATCTTGATTTTAAGAATCTGCTGGCATCTAAGGCTCTGAAGTAATCCTAGTAGATTTGACTGACACATTTGCTTGCTCACCCTGCCTCCACATTGCTTCCTCTATATCCTCATGCCCCAATAAAACATTTCATAAACTCTCAAGAAAACGGAAACACGCTGGAAGAAGCTCTTTTTCAGGCAACTGTATATAGGAAGCTTTCAGCAACTACTGTGCACCCTATTCCTCCATCTACTAAAAGGGATGTTGTGTTTCAACCAATCTTAGCGGCATCAGCCACCATAAACGGCAGAGTCCATTCCCTTGCCCATCTGTGGAGGGCTACACCAATCCAGCTGTTGCCTCATACCATCTTGTGCTCTTCTTGTTGGTGGGTCCCTCCCTATCAGCAAATACCATTTAGGGACCTTCACATTATAAGGAACAGCAACACAAAGCAAAAGAAGCCACCTCTTAAGCTGAAAGTTTCCTCTGGGTACCACCTCATTTCTTTGCTATATCTCAGCAGAATATCATAAAATATTTACCCTGTCTTTGCCTCCATTCAAACTCAATGTTTTCCTAGGACTAGGTTCAGCAAGCCGGTGTCTATTCCTTTCTACTAAAATGGCTCAGAGCTACCAGCTACCTCTACCTCCCTAGAGTAGAATCTGTGAATCTCTTTGTTGTAGGATGGGAGTCAGCATCCTACACAGACAGCCATGCTCTTCCTCCTGAAACTCTTGTGTTTCTTGCTAGGCACACATTTTATTGGCTGTTTCTTTCCTGCTCTAACTGTGTCATTCACTGACCCCTTCCTTTCTGCTGGGTACTATCTAATTGGTAGGTTTCTGAAGCTAAATCCTGAAGCTCTTCTCCACTCTTCTCCAATGATCTTATTTGTTCTTAACAAACATTGTGTTGGAGTCTCTCCAGCTTAAATGTCAGCCCTGAAAGATTACTAAAGCTGCCTACTTAGCTAGTTTTATTTTAAAGCTTGCTTTCTGAACCATCACTTATACTCTTCAAACATGCTGACGTCCACCCCCAACTCGAAACAACAGCCATTTCTTTATCTATTCTAGACCCAAATTAATCATCGGTCTTAATTTCTCTCTTCTCCACCAACTCACTTCAGTGGGTGCATCAGCCCATTTCATCACCAATGTGTGTGGAGAATCTTTAACCCTTCCTTGGCCATGTGCCTCTCAAAGGTCCCTTTGACACTGGAATAAGACAACCAGTGCACCTTCCCACACCCACATCAATGGCCTTCCTAATGTGAACATCTGAGAGTGTTTCCTTCCTGCACATGTCTTCCAGTGGGTTCTACAGCCAGTTTAGAAAAGATAATCAACCATCTGTCCTAAGCTGCCAAATTGCACCTGCTACTGTAGCCCCTTTGCTAAGATTCTTTTACACTGGCCTTCAGTTTACACTAGGTACCCAATGCCTTTTGTTTTCTCTTCCCTGTGCCTGGAACATTCTTCCTGTATGCTACTTTACAGGAAATCTCCCTCTCTGTGAAGTCACAGTTCAGAGATGGCTGCTATGCATTAAATAAGCTTTTATCGCTTTGGTTTTCTGCCATTCCTCATATCAGATATGAATCTGATATTAACTTCTAGTTTCAAATCATTTACACTGATCTACTTCATTGTATTTCCTTTTGTCTATGTTAACTGTGCTCCACACTCAATAGAAAGTTCTAGAAACAGTGTAAATAATTCATAACTTATAAATTGCATACCATCCCGAAGAGCATAATGAACTTGGGCACCATCCCACTTCATCTACGACAGAATGTGAGTGATCTTTGTCTTATATATAGATGGTGCCTATGTTGCCCACCTACCAGTTATGAGTACGAATTCTTGTGCTCGGGGAACCCCTACTATAACTAATAATGGCCAAAGTGAAGGAGTGCTGACGCTGGCAATTTGTATATACCAATGAGAAATCATAAAGTGCTTTTTACAATGAAGAGACAAAAGTACATTAAGTAATTATTTCAGATAAATTATATTTACACAACCTGTATTATAGCATATTTTTCACTAGTCACTTTTGTTACTCTCTTACTGTGACTAATTTGCAAGTTAAGTTTTATAAAAAGTGTACATTAAGTTGGGCATGGTGGCACACACCTGTAATCTCAGCACTTGGGAGGCAGAGGCAGAAAGATTTCTGTGGGTCCCAGGCCAGCCTGGCCTACAAAGTGAGTCCAGGACAGTCAAGGCTACACAGCAAAACCATGTCTTAAAAAAACAAAAGCAAAAATATATATATTACTAGAAAAAAAAACAGAATATATAGGATGTGGTACCATCCCAAGGTGTTGATCACCCTTATTTAGCTATACAATGAATGAATGAAATGCTTACTGTCTAATGCATTGAGGATCTATGGGCCTCTAGACACCAGAAATCAAAGGGGCTCTAGAGTACACAATGAAATATTCTCAACCATGTGGGCTCTGTCCTTCATCCCTCTCGCCATTGAAGTCCCCAGGAAAGTTCCAGATTTGGATCTGCCTCTTCTGCTTGGCAGGATACTAGACAAGTTCTTAAGCCGTACTGTGCCTAAAACTTCTCTAGGGTCCAGTAGGATGGCATGTAACCTGCACTCTTATTGTGAAGGCTAATGAGATAAAGTTTACAATCCCACTGGGGCTGGCACATAACTAGCTCTCAAGAAATGGCAGCCTCTTCTCTCCTCAGCGACCATGACCTGCTTCGACAAGAAGGAAGGAATGGGGACTGGGGAGCCTCTGATTAAATAAGTTTGTATCAATGTGCGTTACTCTTAGCCCTTTAGCCGTCCCAGAGGAAGCTTATTGACCTTAATGCATTACTCGTTGCAGGGTTGCTGCTATCTTACCAAAGTGAAAAGTATAGATAGAGGAGGGAATATACCTTTGAGCAAGGAGTCAGGAAGGGTCTCAACATAAGGTGTGGCTAATGGGCATATAGGGTCATTGTCCAGTCAACTGTTCTCATTTTATGAGTGTGTGTGTGTGTGTGTGTGTGTGTGTGTGTGTGTGTGTGTGTGTGTGTGACATGCATGTACATGTCTGTGCCTTTCTGTTCATTTTAGTTTGTTTTTCCTATTTTTGTCTTTGTCTTTAGACCCTAAAACCTAAAGGTTTGGAAGATTGTTATTTATACATTGGTTTAATTATTAACTTACTATTTATTATTCTTGTGGTAGTAGGTATTGAATCCAGGGACTCACACTTCTTAAACAAGCTCTTTCTTATTGAGCTATATCCCCAGTGCCAGAGCTAAAGATTTCATCTTCTCTTTTGTTTTTAGACTCCCTTGGGAAAACACTTTCCACAAATATCCAGGGCCCAAAGATGTGGCCACTCTTTGTTACTACACAGCAGATGTATGGACTGCAGGTCTTGTGTGTTCCTGTGACTACTGTGTACAGGCAGTATCTATATAGGTTATTGTATGCGAAGGTGTGCTTTCCAGTGCGGGCATACACATTAAGCATTCCGGCTTGTCTGTCACACAGTTAGCCAACCATCTAAATTTTCAACACAAGACAAGCTCTTGTTGGCCTGGAAACTATGAAAAAATGCATTTGAGGGAGCAAATTTTTGAAGACAATTGTCATTAACAAGTTTATTTTCAAACATATTTCACGGTGCACTTCATAGCAGGAAGGGTTTCTTATCTTCTGAACTTTCTGTCTGCCAGGCTGAGTGGAATGGTGACAGCTTTCTTTGAATACAAGGAGAGAGAAAGCACCCCAGTGGGTGGCAAGGCAGAGAGAAAATGCCAAGTAAGCCAGAAGAATGCAAGCAGCATATCTGTGTGCCATCACAGGCACATCCAGCAGCCTGCGAACCTGCGTTCTCCCTTTCTATTCATCTCAGTATCGTTCCTACACCAGAGATGCCTACTTAAACAGTGTGACTGGCCAGAGCAACTCCAAAGTGACCATGGACTGCCACTCAAGTGGGCACTGTCCACTTATATGGTTACAGCCAAGCTCTCTTAACTTGCCTCTCAGAGCATTGTTCCCCAAAAATTTCTCATTTAGTCCAGAGTTTGGCAAGTTTTGGTGATGGATCAAGAGACTCATAGATATAGAGAAGGCATTTCCTTGTCTCCAAACGTCCAATCTTGGAATGTTGGCTCACAGGATTCCTTCTGGAGGTCTCATTCATAGGCAGACCCTTTGTGTTTGTTTCTTCTTCCAGGAATAAGCCCCCTATTGACTCTCCAGTGTAAAGTGATCAGCCTGAAGACCATATCAACACAAACAACAAAATCAGACTAGCACGTTCTCTCTCTCTCTCTCTCTCTCTCTCTCTCTCTCTCTCTCTCTCTCTCTCTCTCTCTCTGTGTGTGTGTGTGTGTGTGTGTGTGTGTGTGTGTGTAGGGAGAAAAAGAAGGCGGGAAAGTGATGTGATTCTATTTCAATTACAAGAATTTTTTAAGTCAAAGAGGGGGGGGGAGGGAGAGAGGGGAGGAAGGAAAGAGGGAAGAAAGAGAGAAGAAGACAAAAACAGAAAAATGAGAACTTCCAAAGCAGCCAGCCTGAGCAGGTAGTGGCTAGCAGGGGGCTTGGTCTTGCCTGTTGACTTATATCCCATGGAAAGGCAAAAACAACAGAGCAAAGTCCACAGGGGAGAGACTATGCTCCCACACCTCTGTCTCATGTGAGTTTTCACAATTAGTGCCCACAGCTCACACTTACCAATACCTTGATGTGCCTGTGTCACTGAGCCAGAAATTCCAGGGGAGTTTCATTGGCTTTGTGTGTGTGTGTGTTACTCAAAGTTTGACGGGTCAAACCAACTGTTCTAGTATTAAATATCACAAATCATATTTTATATTTCTCTGTTCTCATTTTCATAAATGTCCCACATATTTACATTTTGAGTGCCATCTCTCCATAGTTGCTATTATGTATTGATGGTGCACCTTTAATAAGAACTGTACATTTTGTATCAAATCTGTATTGATGATACAGATTTCAACTCGGGCAATGTAGAGAAATGTAAAGAAATTAAAGATTTCACACTAATATTAATAGTAAGCAGTGAATATTGATACATCAGGCATAGGGACTCTCAATTTCGCAACAAGAGAATAGAACCAATTAGACTGTACTTCTTCCAGAATTGTGCTATTCCTACAGGCATGTGTTACATTTGCATATCCATAAACTCCCACTCCCCTTATTATTCAATTTAGCTTGTGTCATGTTTTAATATTTTACTGTATTAAAATATTTAATGTATTTTATTTTTTAATAATTTTTATTTTTACATATATATTTATATTATTACACACACATATACAATGAACTATGTCCAGCAAGAAGAACCATGACACAGTCAGGAGTTATATAAATGTTACCTTCTTAGTGTTTTGGCTATTTGTATTTGGCAGGCTTGAAGAAAACATCTTTCCTGTCTTGGTGCATCTAAAATTCTGAATGTAAATCAATAACTATCATATCTCATCATTATCAACTTAAAACATCTATCTAGACCTAAAAACATCTTAGGCCCTAGACAACTAAGCATACCTGTAAAACTAAACCATCTGGTCTTCAACCCCAGTATTTTCTTTAACTACCACAAGGATCAAACTTGATCTATGCTAACTTCTTGGAACTTTAATATCTTCCTGTATAGTGAGTGCCAGTTGGCTATCCCATGCCAACACACATGGCCTCTATCTTCTTGTTTAGTAGAATTACCCCTGCCTTACAAAGAAGATTATGAAATACCAAATAGATGTCTGTGTTTCATTATTCAAATTGTTAGTTTTGTCCTCAAACATCTGATTTGGGGGTATTTGTTCACAAGAGCGCTTCTTCATGTCTCTCTCACTCATCAGCCCCACAGTGTTTGCTCTCTATGCCAAGAATTTCAGAACCCAAGAGCATAATGTTCATTTGTAAACAATACCGAGAGGTGTTGACTCATGAAGACCTTTAAAGAGATTCATCTGCAGAATACAACCATTAAGGAGCTGTGTGTGTGTGTGTGTGTGTGTGTGTGTGTGTGTGTGTGTGTGTGTGTGTGATGAGTTTTGGCTCTCTACCTTGTCTAGTAAAATGTACACGCACCTCGCCTCTCTGAAGAACCCCACTTGACTTTGACTTTTCTCTTCAAAGGAAAAATTGGAAATATGTTTCAATTTTAAACCTACAAGGGAATGCATTTCTTCACACCGAACAATCTTGATGTTCAGCAATATCAGTGAAAGAAAATGCAGAGGAAGCATAAGTAAACTCAATAGTTTTGATGTAATGAGATATTTTTAGGATAAGTCTGTGTAAGGCAAGGTCTCTTTAAGTTCAGAAGAAAATTTCTCCCACCTGCATTTCTTCTTCTTAGAACTGAGCTGCAGTCATAGGCGCGGATAATGAAGGCTTAATTTTGCTCAGTGACTCGTATATCCCAGTATCATAAACCTGTCTCACTGCATGTACATGAAAGCAATTGGGCAAATCACGGCAATTACACTTGGCATTAAAAAAAAATCCGCACGAAATACAAGAGGAAATTTTATAAGCATAAGGTTAATCTATCTCACTATTGCCCGATGAACAGAGGACCAAACTCCAAACAACAAATTGGCATTTAAATGCCCATTTAGCAGACAATAGAAGGCAATGATTCAGCAACCCTTGGAGGAAACCAGGTAGAAAAGATTCTGAGCCAAAGGGGAGCAGTCTACGTTCATAGCCCACAGGTGATGGGCGCTCCATCCCCAGGACGCACACTGCTATTTTCAGATACATTAATGCAGCTGTGTCAGTTTGTAGGCGCATCAGTCCTGCTTCATCAGACACATCAACAACGAATCTGTGCTGCCATTTTCCCTCTACTTAGACATATTTTCTTAATTGCCAGCTTAAAATAGCTACTTCTTCTCCTACCTCTTCAAACCTATCCATCATAAGTGGTAATAGGGCTAGAAATGACCACTGGAGTTATTTCCTCCTAACCCTCTCCTGACTCCCCTCTCCCATTCATAGCTCCCATCCAACTGCCCCTTCTATCTCCTTCTCCCTGTAAGTTCCAATGGTTCATAGTTAGTTGACACTTAGAGACTCAGATAATGAAGACAATCTGTCAAATTTGTATGAGTTCAGAGAGTCTTACAGAACCCTTGCGGCTACGGCGACCGCTGCCTTCATTCATCTGATGCTTCTCCTGCACTGTCCTCCAGCAGTGTGGGCAGGAAACCGAAACTGCTGTGCTAACTCCCAGCTCAGAAGCCAGCTGCCCTCTTCATGTTCCCTTCTCGCTTCTGCCACCTCTCGGCCTCCAATAACCTCTGTTTCCTGCTTTGAGGAGAAGCAAGCATGCTACAAGTAGTGTCCACAGTGCTTACCTCTCTGGGGACCTTTGAAGCTCAGAAATTGCCTGTGGATTTAGTGGTCCTGTAGAGCCCCTGCCTTCCACTGCAAGATCATCTGTACCTACAGAACCCTCAGTCACATGCTTTAACTCCGCAGCCTTCAGCCTCATCAAACTCCAATTAAGCATCTAATTGCATGTTCTTTCTCTCTCTCTTTCTTTCTCTCTCTCTCTCTCTCTCTCTCTCTCTCTCTTCATCTGACTGTAATGAGGAAAAAAATGATCAACTCAATTTAAGCTTCTAGAAGGAACAATGAAAAATAAAGGAAAGTAAAAATCAAGCCAACATGCTTTAAAGCAGAAAGCCCAAATTTCATCCACAATTATAGGAGACAGTCTACGGGTTTCTCCGTGACTTCTCATTCCCAGCTATGGGAGAGGTACGCTCTTTTTATGAATACAGGGTACTTAACGATTGGATAGGATATTGTTCCCATGGCTGTACCATATGGTCTATAGACACGATTATGAAATTGTATTCCTATTATATATAAAATCACACCCGATAATATCTTTAATCACCTTCCTCAAATAGCTATTTTTAAAATTCAAACAAGCAGAATCCGGGAAGACATCTCAGTTGCTAAAGCACTTGCATACAAACACAAAGACCTGAGTTTGATGCCCAGTATCCTTTTTAAAAGCCAGGCATAGGTTTGGGCTCCTATAATTCCAGTGATGGGTAGGGGAGGGTTACAACAGGAGAACTGGCTGACTCTGGGAGCTCCAGGTCCTAGTGAAAGACCCTGTCTCAAGAAGAAATGAGGTGGATGGCTGCTGAGAAATGACACCCAAGGCTGAGCTCTACACATGTGCATGGGAACACTGTATATGGACACATATGTGCACATAGCAAACACACAAAATGTATTCAAAGAAACAAAGCTTCACACACACACACACACACACACACACATGACATATACATTTTAAATAATTTGCATAGACAAATATTTAAAGAAAAATGTGCAAAAGTATTTAGGATGAAACTACAGCTTAGTAAGAGGCGCCTAACGAGAAAAAAAAAGAAAGAAATATGTAAAGGCCAAAAATTCAAAAATGTACTATTAATGCTGGCACAGGAACCAATTTAGAACAAAAAAGATACAGTCACTCTTGGCAGAGCAGTGCCCTGCTTCTCGACACTTCTGGAGTACAGTTCACAAGATTTAACAAATCGTTGCCCCACATTTCTGGGTCAGGAAGTCCTGCCTCATGATTCTCTTTTCTGAAAATTATGGATGTTTGATTAGAATCTAGTTAATAGGCAATGGGCTTCGTCCTTAAATAGGCAAAGAAGGGAAAAGCATCAAGAATCTTAGATGAGCTGAAGCGACTCCACCTAGGGAACCTTTGGGATAACATTCTCAATCCCGGACAGACTGGGATAAGAGGACTTCATGCTCAAAGTACCCCAAGTCCAGTTTGAAAGTGAACCTCAATCTTCTGTATGAGTTCTCCGGGGGTGCTGTGTAGGGTTCCCACAAATGAAGCCACTTAATACAGTAGTCATTTGTCATTCCACAGTCCTGAAGGCAGAAAAAAACAAATCGGAGGGTGGGCAGGATGAAATCATCCCTGCCTTGCTAGTCCATTGGGAAGGACCCTTCCTTGATCCTCCAGGGGCTGGTAGGCCCAGGCAATCCTCAGCATGGACCACAAATCTGATCGCCCTTGTTTTCACATGCTAGCCTTCCTTCGTGTGTCTCCACGCGACACTCTTTCTCTCCACAGACCTGCCCCTGTGCCCCTCTTCCCATACAGACACAAATCATATTGAATTAGTAGGCACCCTATTGCCTTCATTTCAATTTGCACACAACACCATTTCCAAAGCAGGTCACATCCACAAGTACCAGAGGTTAAAACTGCATTTTCAATGCATCTTTTGGGGGAGACACGGTCAACCCATAACATCTTGTTAGCTTGAAATTTTCCTACTGAGATGACATTAACAACCAAACGACGAATTTGGGGTTAGCTCTGTATGGGAGTGAAGCTCGCAGTCAGGATGGAGGGATCAATTAGCTATTCCTGGGAGAGTCCACAGGGTAGAGGCACTTTACCAGACCCTAACAAAAGGCCAAGGCCTCTATCCTCTTAGGATCAGAAAATCCAACTTATCAGCTCATCTACAATGGTTAGGTTGACAGAAGACAAATGTGTAAACCGAGATGAAGGTGTGTTCATTATCAGCCAAGGATTTCCCAAGCAGATGGGATGGGGTATTGTGTGCACAGGACAGGCCCTTCTCCTGAGAAAATACACCCCAGAAGAGCAAACTGAGGAACATCAGATGGCCAGGTGAGTGTGGGGTTAATACAAAAAGAGTTAAAAATGTATTTAAGGAATACAGGTGAGAGCTGGGTGTGGTGGAGCATGCCAGAGACCACAGCATTCTGGGGGCTGAGGCAAAAGTGTTATGAGGACCACGTTAGTCTGAGACAATTAGTAAGACCCTGTCTCAAAAACAAGCAATAAAGGAAGACAACTGAACTGCCACTTCATGATAAGTAAACAAGACAGTGGGTATTGTGTACACAGTAGGCAATTAATGTCTGCTGCCCAGACTAGTGTAGTGGAAGTGTTGGTGGAAAGTAGACAGAACGTGTTCTCTAACATTGCATCCTGACATGCCTATAAATGTGTCTTTATGCCATTGCTTGAACAGGGTAGGGGGGCATGGGCAGTGAGGGGTACATAGCAAGAGGAAAGTTAAGCAATAAGGACATACATAGACTCCACATTTGACAGGGAACTTAAGCAGACATAACTGAAGGCTTAAAGTCTGTATCCATGGTGTCTAATCCAGAGACAAATATTATGTTGGCCTTTCCCAAATAGTGAAAATACACAAAGGGAAACACCATGGAGAAGCGCATCAGTGTTAGAAAAGCTAACACTGCCTGCTCACAGCTATTAGGTTAGACTGTGCTCTGCCGAGAACTATTTGTACAGTAAGAGCTGGCTCCAGTGACACTGTGTGCATCTGTCCCCTTAGGATTTCTTGAGAAATAACAGCTCTGTCTCAAGACTGAAGTTCAAGATGTATATGACACATGCATATGAGATTTTAATGGCAGTAATTAAAATATTATAACTTTGAGGAGGACCGTTGGTGTTATTTCATCTGTTTGAGGATAAATTTAGCCTCGTTGGATTGTGACAGCTCAAATCAGGAGTTTTATGAATATTACACTCACATGAGTCTTCTTTTCATCTTTTGGCCACCAATACATTAGCCGCTAATATTTGTTCTCTATTAATACAGACATCAAAGGACGGATGAATCCAATCCCTGTAAGCTGGAAGCAGAGATGTGCAGCGCATGACTGAGCGAGACTCAGACTCTGTTTAAGCTCCAGTGAGAAAATAAAAAAGGGAGGACAACTTTAGACCCATGAAGAACAGGGATGGTGGGGGACAGTGTGAGGTGGAGAGAGGTTGGGGCTACAGGGATGTGGAAAGCACGAGTGAGTTCACGGTCATTGTAAAATCTGTTGTGTGACAACTTTGGACCCTAGAGCTGACACTGAAAGCCAAATGGGCCACAAGACATGAGGTCAAGGGTTCCAGCTAGAGAGCTTGAGAAACCAAAAAAAAAAAAAAGGCAAAGTGGGACGTTTTAGAATAGGCATCATGAGCTCCTGGGATTAGCACTGTTTTTCTACTTCATTTACACTTCTATCCACTAATTGCTAGTACCTACCTAGCAATAAGTCTAACAAACCATTGTGAAGAATCCAAAGAGCTTTCTTTTCTAAATTAAAAAAGAAAAAAAGTGGGTGGGGTATCAGCCATAATCTATGACCAAGAATCATGCATTAGCCTGATATTGTGACACACCCAGGGTGTGACACACTCAAAGGGAGTTCCATGCCAACTTGACCTGCATAGGGAGGGCCGGTCCTACAAAACTAGGGGTGCGACAGTTCAGTGTAGGCAAAGGACAGTATACATTACAAAGAAATTATGGTAGGAGGCTAGCTCTTCCCAAGCAAAGAGGAGGACACTCCAGTTTCCACAAGGAAGAAGGGAGAGGGAGAGTAAACTGGGCAGAGGGCACAGTGTGGGGAAAGAGCAGCTGGGAGGCTTCAAGCACCACAAGCCGTGGCTTTTCCTCCCTTGGAGAATGTTTAAGCTTCTCCAGTTCAAGGGTTTTAAAGTCTCCCCACTTGTGACCTCCTTTTATTTTTTTTCCTGAGAATGCTTACATGATCCCACGTATTGCTTTCTCAACTGCTGTGACAAATGACAATTTAAGGAAGGAAGAGTTTGTTCTGCCTTACGCTTCTAAGGTATATATACTACCATGGAAGGCATGTCAGCCAAGGCAGGAATTAGGCAAGAAACAGGAAGTAGGGCTGGGCTACAGAACCCAAGTTCATTCTCAGTGATTCATGTTCTTTGGTGGGACTCCACATCATAAGGTCCCACAACTTTCCAAAACACCACCATCAAGGAGTCACATTTTCTAACACACATAATAACAGGGGCATTTCTCATTCAAATAAAAAAGGCACAAAACCCAAACATTCACTGTCAAATTATGAAGAATTCATTTCAAACAATACTTTAGTATACATATAATTTTACCATTTATTAAAATGAGCAAATTTGCATGCTAATGAAATGGACTTGCTTATTTATTTTTACATGGAAAGTTACATTTTGGCTGGATATTTGATACTGCAGCATGCAGAACATCTCAAATTGATGAATAATTTGATTTTATAATTATCTATACTAAAACTTCTGTGTAACACAAATGCATAGTATACAATTGCTAGAGACATTTTAGAAATTGTTGGAAATTTTCTACTAATGCTAAGCCAAAATTCACTGGGTCGTTTTCAAATACATTATTTAATTCATTATTATTGTGCAGGGTTAATGTGTATGTTTGAGCATGTGCCTGCCACAGTGTGTGTATGCCTGTGCATATGTGTGTGCACTGGCATTACTGTGAGTGTGTGTGTGTGTGTGTGTGTGTGTGTGTGTGTGTGTGTGTATGTGTGGACATGTGTCTATGCTCGTGTGTACACCTGCGTGTGTGTTGCTTGGTATTGAACCAAGATCCTTATACATGCTAGGCACATGCTTTTACACTGGCTCACACATCCAACCCTTAATATATACTTAGCCTACTATAAACAGAAACCTAGCTTTGGGAATAGAGTTCCTACCCTCAAAGTATTAGCATTTAAGACAAACAAGGCAGGAAATAAATAAACAATAAACATGATTAATTTAAACTCCAATAAATTCAATGAAGGAAATAAAACTAATGAGATAGAGTAAAAGGGGTGAAAGGGTGATAGAACCTACTAAGTTACATAGATTGGTTTTTTAAAAGTAGCTTTACTATCATGCTGGCATTTGTCCTGGATAGAGCAATAGATCTTTACTTGTAGATAATATATAATCTTATGGAAAAATCACCTACTGAATGGTAATGTCAGAAGCACAGCTACCAGCTCTGAGACTGGACAAGTGATTTCATTGTATAAAACCCTAGACAGTGTGGTTTGCATAATTTTATTCCTCATATGCATATAGTAATAACAAAATTGCAATCAGCTCCACTAACTTATTTTCAGAAAGTAGACTTTTACAATTTAATTTTTGTATCATGCAAGAATTACATTAAAGCATTCCCAATGCAAAACATCCAGACACCACAGAAGTACACAAAGTAAGACCTTGGGGATTTGGATGTTACTGTCTCTAAGGCAATGGTTCTCAACCTGTGGGCTGTAACCCCCCACAGGGTTGCATAGCAGATATCCTGCATATCAGATGTTTATATTATGATTCATAACAGTAGAAAAATTATAGATATGAGGTAGCAATGAAACAGCTTTATGATTAAGGGTCACCACAACACGAGGAACTGTATTAAAGAGTTGTAGCATCAGGAAGGTTGAGAAACACCGCCCTGAGGGATTAAGACGTGGCTCAACGATAAGAGCACTTCCCTGATGCAAGGACACTTGATTCAAACCTGAGCACTGCAAAAAGAAGAAGCAACCCATGGCCATGACTTGAGAGGTCCTGAGAGGATGGGCCGAAGTGAAGAGCATCCCAGAGGGTTTTGGACACAAGGCCATGCACATCCTCTCAGGAGAGCAGAGAAGCAGTCAGGAGCCTGGTTGTTAATTTGTGGCAAGAAGGTGATCCACAGAGAGCTATTCAAAGATATTACCAACCACATAGCAACACAGAGAAATGTGGGAAGATTTTTCTGCAATGCACTTTCCTGTGAGCAGGAAGGCTAGTCTCTAGAGGAAACAGGGGCACGAGCTGCTTAGCCTAGCAAACACCATTTTCCTCAGGAGAAAATTCTCGGAGACATCCCCTTATATGTTCCCAGGAGGGAAGCATTTTCATCAACTTCATAGCCTTGGAAACCCTGTTTATTTTGTCAGAAAAAAAGAAAGAAAGAAAAGAAAGAAAGAAAGAAAGAAAGAAAACCAACGTAGGTCTTACAAAGCTGTGACTGGAATTTTTGAAATGTTCTTGGGAAATCAGGTCTGAGCCCCGGATACAAATAGAAGCCCTGACTGACACGAGTGTGACATTCTTATCTCAGCAAAAATCCCAAGAAGTAGCAACAAAAGAGTGTCCCTGACCAGAGCCATGAAGGAGTTCGGGAGCCATGAGGAGTTCTGTTGCTCTCTCTGATGCTTCGCTCAGCCCTTTCCAACACCGTATACTTGGCTTCAGTAACTGTTTCTCCTAATGTTCTTACATGCTTAAATTAGAGTTGTGAACTTTAAAACAAGTTCATGCTGCCTGCTGATTGAATCTTTCCTACCATCTCTCCTATACTAATCCCAGATGAAATTAGGGCATGCCTACAGGACTGCATCCCAAGTTCTCCCACAATGACCCTCTCACACTCTGTGCTCACACTGACTATTTAATCTGAGACCCTTCCCCGCCTCCCGTGTCCCTCCTCTTTCTCACCCTCTGAATAAAATATGGATCAGATGCTGCAGAACTGCTATTCTTAGGAGCAACAGATGCAAACAGGATTGCTTTTTCAATTATTCGGCAACTGATCCAATGGTTCCAAGACAGAAGCTAATTAAAATCTAATTGAAATAAAATCATTTCCAAATCTATTTCCCGACACGGACTGCCCTAGTGGAGGGATTCTTGCTGGTGGATGGGGGCTTTCTAATCCTAGCACTTCCTTCTGCTTCCTAAATAGTCGTTGATGGCATGATCTCATCTTAGGGCATCTTGGGTTATCTGGAGGATGTACCAGAGGGAAAAGAAAGTCTCTGGGGAAAGTGGGAGGGAGGATACTTCCAAAGAAAATGGCTAGTGAAAATAAGAGGCCGAGCATGAGGAAAGGAAGTTAAATGGATCCAGAATATCTAGGAGGAGAAGGGGAGGTAAGCAGGAAAGTGGTGGGGTCTGCTGGAGGACTTGTGACCAAGTAGCCTGCGACAGCCACAGCTTGCATGCGTGCTGTAATGGCCTCCCAGGGGCACTCTGCAGATATGTCAAGTAGTAAATGACATTTAAAGATCAGGACATCTTACTTAAATATGCAGATTTTTTGCTTGGCTGAAATATTAGGGAGGGGAAAGCTGGCAGCCTCATGTCTGTGTTTCCAAGAGGCAAGAGGCTACTGGAGCCAAGAAGCAGCTGTACTTTGGGGGCTGAAAGGGAGAGAAGGGTTCCTGGGGTTTCAGGCCCCCATGGGCCTCCTGAACTCATTCCTGTTCTGTTGATACTACAGAAGGATTTCAAATAGCATTGGTGTGTGAAGAGTCCTTTGGAGTTAATGGGATGATGGTGAAGAGTTAAATGAGATGGGTCTGAATTCAGCCTCCACTAGTGATTGTGGTAGCATCTGGAGCAAGTATTCAAACTCTCTCAGACCTGTTTTCCAACAGTAAGAAAGGTTGGAATAAAGTTATCCCATAGCGGCTCAAGTTGAAAGCACCAACATGTGTGAACATGCAGTGAGTTGTAAAGTGTTATGTATAGTTCTGAAGTTCTATGTTTTTCTGATATTTCTTAAGAATTCATTTTTAAAAGGGCAGTAGGAAATAGAAAGAGTTGTACAGGCTGGAACATCATTTAGGGAAGAGCCGAGGATAGCAGAAACTCAAACATAGTAGTGAGGAAAGAGAGACTGCAGTCAATGGTGGGACTCCACAGGGCATCCAACACAGATGCAAGGTATGTCTTACCTGGCTAAGTCACCAAAAGACGAGAAAATAATACTATTCTATAAGGCTGCTCCAACATGGACAGAGGAGAGGCTTATCTAGCCCTTGGCCCAAATAAATACTCAAGAAGCTTTAGGCAAATAGCAATGAAAAAACATTCCAAAATATCTCTCCCTCTGTGTCTCTGTCTCTGTCTCTCTCTGTCTCTCTGCCTCTCTGTCTCTCTGTCTCTCTCTGTCTCTCTGTCTCTCTCTCTCTCTCTCTCTCTCTGTGTGTGTGTGTGTGTGTGTGTGTGTGTGTGTGTGTGTGTGTGTGTGTGTGATGTATATCTCTGGCATTGTCTTAGCTAATACTGAGCCCTCAGTCCTCCTCAAATGCCACAACTAATTTTTCTTTCTGCAAAGAAGAAAACAACAGCAACAAAAAAAAATGGAAATCTATTAAGGTAGCAAGAGTGCAAATCCAAGCTCACTCCTGCTAAGGACTGCTCTGGAGCTCCTTATCTGGGTTTCAAATGAGGATCCTCTTGAAAATCCCCTAGAAACCAAAGAGGCTTTACATTTTAAGTAGGTAAATTATATGTGAAAGATGTCACAATCAAACTGTTTAATAAAAATATGGATTGCTAGTGTTTACTGAAAATCTTCAAACCTTCCCCCACCTGGGGCTGGTACAAGGGATGCAGTGCATTAGGAAAAGAATGATGCCCCAAAGGCAGGAGACGTGGAGATGAAGAGGTAGCATGTGTATGTTAAGTAAATTTACTCCAGCTTCTGCTTGTACTGAAGTTTCAACACACAAGACATTGTTATCACCAGACCCAAGCCAACCTTTCAGTGTTCTATTTCAGGAGAATTCCCTGCAATGTATACCACAAGGGAAATCATTTAGAAGGAAGTCTTCAAGAGCCATGGGAATATGTTGAAAATGACAGGAATTGGCAGCTACTGTTTTCCTATTGATGGAGCTGGCTCTAGTCACCCAATCCAGTTCCACTGCCACCAGATATGGTTTTTTCCATGACCCTGCTCACCACTATCTGATCCCTCAACCATCCATCTGCAGTCTTCCTGGGGCCCCACTATGGAACCCTGGCTGAACATCCCACACGTACCACCCAGTGCCTCCCTAGGATGAATTAGTCCTCATTAATTCTTCCCAGATGTTTCTGAGGATTTGCTCATCAGATGATATTTGTGTTGCCAGGGAGCAGCCTCTGCACTGCTCAGCAGTTCTGGGCACAGCTTTCCTTCTTCTTAGCAATATCACAGTGGCCCAAAGGCTAAGCAAACTTGGTTTAAGGACCAAAGAGGTGGACTGAGTCTTTTTGCTGTTACTCAACATGGATTTAAAGACAGAATATCCTATGTTCTATGGGGAAACACCTTGGTGATACCACAATTTAAGAAAGACTTGGAAAAACATGTTGAGACAATTCAGCAAATTAATGCCTGTTTGTGAGGAAGTATCCTCTCAATATTAGCCATATAAATAGTAGCATTACATCCCACAATTGACTCCAAGGTTCTTGTCCAACCTGGACAAAGGTCAAGATTCTCCATGGATGCATTGCTGATACTTCCTATGGAAATAGGGACATGCCAAAGCTGAGCCCTATCCATATAAGATGTCCCTCTTACGTTACAATAGAAATAATATCTTGTTTGACATCCACACTCTTCTTCACATGGCTCCCTTATCAAGGTACTCCACAGAAACTAAAATTTCTCTTCCCCAAGGCCAGTCATCAGAATAAAACAATGGCTCCTCGGCATATGTGATTTCTAACCATTCTTACTTAGATGATAGTCATTGTTGGTTTCAGTAGTCAATCACATATACCTATGATTCCAGCACTGTGTGGCCGAGGCATGAAAAACTCCAAGTTCAAGGCCAGCCTCAGTTAAGTGGCAAGACTGTGTCTCAAAGCCATGTTCAACAGTTTATTTATAGAACCATGTTGCCAAGTGCTGATTCTATTATTTCTATTTCCACTATACAAATACTAATTGAGTTCTACTAAGGAATGAATAGGGACTCTAGAATTCATCAGTCTCTACAAACCATTAGTCTGTTTGGTGTATAGTCATGTCAATATATCTAAGGACAATCTACCACATATGTCAAGAAGAACGGAGGCATTTCCATAGATGTCACTGTACCTGGCCATAGCTTTGTTGAATTTATGTAACTGTTGTAGATGAGGGTACTTAGAGGAGCTTTAAAGAAGGCAACTCAGGTATCTAAAGACCAGTCTCACTGTGCAGACAGCCTAACATATACCCAAACTAGTCAGCAAAAGTGTCTCAGACATGCACCTTGCTTTCTGGGAAGAGCTGACATGGGTCATTTTATTGGATGTACTATAGAAAATCCAGTGGTGAAATGTAGGTGGAATCAAAGCTTTGAGGCACTTCTCATTCAGAGGTTAAAAAGCAAGAACAAGCTAGCAAACTATAACCCAGTGTCAAAGGCAAGAACTCTATCCTGGAGGTGTGCCTGTGCTCTAGGGCGAGGGAAGAAGAAGTGAGAGATGTTCTTGCTGGAGTTACTCTAGGGTTTCACCTCAAAGGGAGGATGATACACACAAAAAAAAAAAAAAGCGGAGCAGTCACATCCCAAATGAGAGAATCCACATTTATAAAAATGTTCATGGGGAAGAAAAGGAAACACCGCTCTTTTGTGAGACAATAACTGGTGAGAAGCTGAGGTAAGGTAAATGCTTGGAGATGTCTTCTTGTCTTACGCATCATGCATGGAGCTGGCTTTTTATCATGTAAAGAAAGAGTGCTGTAGTAATAATCAATATGTAGGGAGCTCTCAAAGCTAAGGTGGAGGCATACACCTGTAACTCCAGCCTTGGAGGAAGCCAGAAAATTGTGAGTCTGGGGCCACCATAGGATATGTAGTATGGTACAAACTAACAGAAGATTTAGGAAGATGTCTATAGAAATATATTGTGAGTCAGACAAGATGCAGGAGCAATTTGGGCATTTGGGTAGTTGGTTCAGATGAGGAACTATAATCTAGAGTGTAAGCTGCCAATCATTTCTCTGTAAAGGGTCTGTCAGTAAATATTTTAAGCTGTGTAGGATATGTTTTCTGTTGCAAATACTAACCTCTGCCCATTAAGATGAAAAAGGAACTTTTGAGATCAGCTAAATTTGGAGCAATCCTCAGGCCATACAACAGACCAGATTTGGCCTTTGAGTGAGGTTTAGCCAACCCAGGTATAGAACAAGGGGCCCTTCCCCCAAGTCACTCTTCCTGTACCACTCACAAGCGGGTCTGCCTAGCTGGTTACTGATACACATATTAAGAGATGGGAGGTAGATGAAAATATAAAACTCTAAAAGAAACTTCGTGACTTAGGAAAGAAACAAAAGACAGAGACCTGAGTGATAAGGAAACCTGTGCTCACCCTGACGTGCCCCCGTCATTCCTCCTTTCAATGGAAAGCTCTGCCGAGAAGATCCAAGGATCCCTCTGCTGAGGAATTGCAAAGTATGCAGTCATGGCTCTGTTTCCCCGTCCTTATGTGGAATGAGTCTTTGTAGCTTCTTTTGAGCCCTCAAGGCCCTATACTTATGCTGAATATATGTGTGAGTTTTTACTGCACATTGAACAGTCTTTCATTGCCATCTATCTTGTGTTTGGACCATCTCTGTTATTCCTCAGTGACCAAGGCAAATCCTCTCTCACAACAGTTTAGGGAGTAACAGTTGGTTAAAAAACAAAAAACAAAAACAAAACAAAACAGGGACCAAAGGACTATGTTTCAAACTCAAACACCGTTGTGAGGTCCTGAATATTTTCACTGCTCTCACTCTCATGCATGTACATCCAACAAGTCATCCTGAAAATGTCTTACATGTTTCCACAGAAGTCCCTCTGTCTAGTGTTCTGTCACTAGATAGACTGAAAATGCAGTCTCTGACTCTTTCCTTCTGATCCTTCCTCACCTGTCTCTTCTCTCCCACCATCTTCCTCTTTCCCCTTCTCCCTCCTCTTCCTCTCTCTCCCTCTCCTTTCTTCAACTGACTTCTTCTCCTAGACTAGTTACCAGTTACTCTCTGTTTATTTACTTCATTCCCTCTGTAGTCCACACAATGAAAGCTCACCTAACTTCTGGCTGGGACAGAGCGCTGAGCATCAGGGCCGAGACAAGATGTCTGGTTCCATCACAGACCCTTCCTTGCTTTTGACCTTCCTTTGTGCTGCCTTTGCTAGCTGAGTGCGATAGCTCACAAAAATTAAATGTTTATTAGTGTCATGGAAATTAAAAGTTAATTAAGGAAGGGCAGAACACATTCCCTTGAGGCATGATGACACTGAGATAGACATTCACTCAGAACTTCTTTCCAAGCTACTTCCTAGAAAGTCTTTCTTCCAGGAACATGGAACACTCTCTAGAAATGTCTGAGTAAACCCACCAGCCTATTCTTGATGTCTTGGTCCACTGAAATGTGGCTGCACAGAGTGAACCAGTAGCCAAGGTGTGTGTGTATGCACGCCCACACACCCCTCTGCTTAGAAGTTCCCACAGCAGTCTGCTGATACTGATGTTAATATGGTCTCTGGAAGCTTTTGAGGCAACTAAGCCCAGACAGAGAAATGCCATTGTGCATCTAGCGGAGCCTGGGCTTTGTCGGTATTCTGCCAGGAAGATTGAGCCCAGTCAAAGACCGAACTGTAAGTGCATATTATCAGCAGAAAAAGAATGAAGCACAGGTTCAAAGGAGCTCATGGCTCCAAAACCAAGCCAGGCCACAATGAGGGCCTGGCCTGACTTGGGCAAGTCAGTGTCTACTTTGTGAACAGCCAGTAACAGAGGCTTGCTTGGAACGCCAAAGTTGGACAAAGTGGCTGCTTCTGGAACAGCCAGTTGCTTGCTCCCATAGATGAGCAACTGCAGTGGGCAGAATGGAGCTAGAAAGATGACAGCAGCAATCCAAAGTGACATGACAGTGAATGGCAGAGTCTCGCAGAGGCGTAGCACTCGACTGAGTGACCAGAAGCCAAACCCAGGGGATTCAGAGATGAATTCTTCTGGAAGAAGGGAAGCCCTTCCTTCTCCAGAACAAATGATGAGTATCAAATGATCTTTGATGAACCAGATGATGCTGGCCCATTTATTTAGTGTGAAGCAGGGACTTATAAACTTTGGGCAGTGGGAGGGGTTTTGAGGGTGAATGTGTTTGATTCACTGAGTCTAGGGAAGCCAAGTGTACTTTGGTCCTATCATAAGAAGGAGAACTCAGTACTTAGTTATTCTACAGGTAGGGGAAGAGATAAAGGTGATTAGTTGAAAGCCAAGACACCAAAACATTTCATTAGCATAGGGTGGGTGTTTCCAGGAATCCCAGGTGCACACTGAAGGGGTTTTCTTATCAGGAAAGGGTTGGGCTTGTAATCTCCCTGAGGGCTATGTGATGCTTCTTGGAGGATCTAGGGAAATCCGGATCAGGCGGAGAAGTGGGAACCCTGGCTGAGAAAGGGAGTCTGTCATCCTATACTGAGCTCAGAGGCTATCCACAAATGCCAGCCTTTACCTTATTAGCAGAGCCCACAGAAAAACACAGTCTAAAGCATTTAGAAAATAAATATTTTAGCTGATTGACTTGTGTGAAACCCTTTTCATTTCTCCCTTATAAATCTGTGTTACATATTAAACATTTGAAAGGAGAATGAATGCTTTAAATCCCGGAAAAGACCATAAGTAAAAAAAAAAAAAAAACCTTAAGCGTTAACTTTCTTAACCCTTAAACAACTAAGCTTAATTGTAAAACTAAACTATCTGGTCTTCAATCTCATCAGAGATGTGCAAAGGAATAAAATTAATTACCTGGGTAAACAGGAAGTGTATGTTAGCAGCTTCCAAAGTGAAAAAAAAATTGACAGAGACAGTTTGATGCCTGAACAGTCACCCAAAAACTCTCTACAATGTTAGAGCATCATCTTCAGCCTTCTGGCCCAGTCAGTATATCTGGCAGACATATTTGTGAGGCAGGAATTACTGAGGACTTGCTTACCCGGTCTTGGCAGAGTTTGAGCTTGCCCATTATTAGGCAGAATTCTGTCAGTGGTCAAAATGAGGACATTTTGCCCAGTGGCTGATTTTCCACATTTGAAGCCATCTCCATAAGGCAGTTCACGGATGCTTATCATCATCTTTGAGGTAGGCTGGGTTTTGCCAGGAGTTAACCTGTCTTATTGTCAATGAATCTTTAAAATAGTAAAAAACATCTTTAAATGCCATATTGTGTAGGTCTCTGAGGATTTTTAAAGACCTTATCAATTTTACCTTATCTATGTATAGAATTACATCTATCTGTTAAACCTAGGATGTATATTCTTGTAATATAAATAGACTATTATAGAAATTGACATGACCATGATTTGATCAAATAACAGTTAACTTGTATAACTTACTTATCTTAGTTGTTTAGGGGTTAAGATGTTTTTGGTCTAGATAGATGTGTTAAGTTGATAGACATGAGATATAATAGATATTGATTTACATTCAGAAGGATAGACTCACCAAGATAGAAAAGATGTTTTCTTCAAGGTTGTCAAATACAAACAGCTGAAACATCATCAATATAACATTTATACAATTCCTGATTGTTTCATGGTTCTTCTTGCTATGTACTTTATTGTATGTGTATGTGTAATAATATTAATATATATGTAAATAAAGAATTAATTTTTTAAAGTTAACTTTCTAATTTTACCACACCCAACCTTCACATAGGAAGAAATAGAACTTTAAGATCACAGCTGATCCAGCCCCACAGCCACTGCTGAATCACTGGAGAGTAATGGCTATTGAAAACTTAGGAATTAGGCACCATGCAAATGGGACTGGAGGAGCCAGGCTCCAAACACTGCCATTCCACTCTGTTTTGTGAAAGTTCTGTGACAGAAAAATGCCCCGCCCTGAAGATCTCTGTATGCCCAAGTCCTTATGAAAGCTTCCATCCATCCAACCCAGTTCCATCTGTTCAGACACAACCAGTGGCTACTCTAATTATAATATGAGGATTTTCCCATACTGATAAATCACTGGACAGTGGGATAGCAAAGCTGCTCCTAGCCGGGTAGTGGTGGTGCACACCTTTAATCCCAGCACTTGGGAGGCAGAAGCTGATGGATCACTGTGAGTTTGAGGGCAGCCTGGTCTACAAAGCAAGTCCAGGACAGTCAAGGCTACACAGAGAAACCCTGTCTTGAAAAAAGAAAAAATAGAAAGAAAGAAAGCTGTTTCTAGGCCAAGGAAGAGCATGGCGTTCTTCCTCTCCCATGGGTCAGACAGTGGGACTCAGTCAGAGTTTGTTCTTCATCCTTCTCTCATAATCCAAAGGAAAGCACAGAGGGTGAGCCACGGACAAGATGCCTGAAGGTTGACTGCAGCATAGATGCTGCTCATTATTTTGTTAATGTTGTATTTCTTTCTAAATCAGAATGTGGCTTGTGTTTGGGCAGATATATGTGTGTTATATGACTCTAAGAACTATATCTTCCTGCCCAGAGGTCATTAGAACAAGAGTTTCCCACCAGTTTAATTGGTGCATAGTTCACAGAATTAAGCCGATCATGGTGGTGACCTCTTGGAATCTCAACGTTGTGGAAGGAGAAGTAGGAGGATCTTAAGTTTGAGACCATCCAGGGGTTCACTAGAAAACTGGAGGTGTATCTTGGTGGCCTAACACTTGCCTAATACGCCCAAGCCCCTACGTTCTATCCCCAGTAACAACAAAAGTATTGGAAAGAGACTTCACTTATGAAGAAGAACCTAATAGAATTCTCAAGGTCCCAGTCATTCTTAGATTAAAATAAACATTAGTGCTAGTGGTTTTCAATAGCCATCTTTTCTTCCTATACATACGTTGTTCTGGACAGTCATCTCCCCTGAATCACTGGTGGAGAAGAAAGAGCAAAGGGAGAAAGTTATAATTAGGCCCTTGCAGTGGGTTTCTCATTCTCCTTCAGGAATCTCAGACGTCACTAAAGCAGCTACCTTTTGGCCAAGCATTTGAGCCTGAAATTAAACTAGTGAAGAATCGTCTTCGGAGGATTCTGTTTCTTTCTTTCTTCCCCTTTTAGTATTGATTTTTCTTCTTCCATTTGTTGGTGCTGCTTCTTTTCTCATAGCTGGGGATTTGTTAGAGCCACATCTGTACATGATTTCTTATTTATGTTTGTTTTGTACATAAGCACCAGATGTTTCAATTGCCAGTTCCCTAATCAGTCAGAAAGCTCTGCTGTAGGCATGCTGTGGTGAGAAGGAAAGAGGGAGCCACCTACCCCAGCACAGCTCAGCAGAGAGGTCGTACAGGCTGCTGGGCTACCATTTGCCCTGGGATGGGTCAGATGCCTAATGTGCTGAAAAGTAAATGGCAAGGCATCCAGTCCTGAGAATGAGGGTCCATGGGACCCAGGGATTACTCTGTGACGTACTTTGTAAGTAAGAAGTCGAAAGTAAGTTCACAAATTATTCTCTCTAAGCTCATGGTTTTTTCCCCAAGATTTCTGGTGTCCTATGAGAGCCCGTTTGTTTCTATAATAAATTATGCTGCCTCTTTACAGGTATGATGTCACCTTTAAGGAATAACCTCCCTGTTGTGAATACAGCCTTTATAGTTCTGGGGAAAAAAATGATGCATGATTTCTCTCAAAGCCTGTCCTATATTCAGACACTTTCTACTGACCTTGGAAAATAGCAAAGTTATTTCTGAAGATGTCCCAGGGGGCTCAGCCTGGGGTTCTCTGCTTTGGGTACATGTATGGAAGACTTGACATTTTCCCTAGTCTGGCACCTGTACATGGGCCCTGGTTGTTAATATCTATGAGAACTGAAAGCATTTCCGTCCCTACCTGTAATTTTTGCTACTAACACAGCAGAGTCACAAAGTTGCAAAGATTTGCATATAGCTTGCACAGGATGACACACCATGAAGTCTTTTTTTTTTCTCCCTTTCAGTACTTGGGACTAATCCTGGGCCTCATATATACTTTGTAAGCAAACCCACTGTTGAACCTCTATTCTCAACCCTCTTCTGACTTTTACATCGATACAAGGTCTCTTAAGTTTCTGGGGTTGGCCTTAACCAACAGTGTAGCCCAAGCATGCCTTGACCTTATGACCCTCCTGTTTCAGGTTTTTTTTCAGTATCTGGGGTTACAGGTCTGTGCTTACTTTTTACAGAGGTCATTATAGGAAACAGACTTTACAAGGCCTTCAAGTGGAAACTGGGCCTATCACTTGGCAAACAAGTGCTACTCCACTCTTCCGTCCTTGTCCTTGACTGCATCACACACAGTCACAGCTCTAGACAGCTGATGTGCTCAACAGAATTGCAGAGAGAGAGAGGATATCAGGAGAAGCAAGATTCATTCTTTTACTATTTAGCTCTATTGTAATAAAACATAGTTCATCCAGTATTAGTTCCTGTTGCTCTTCCATTCGCGGGGTCTTGCCTTCTCAGTTTCAAGATATGCAATGCCACCATTCCTGTTTTATAGACTAGGAAACTGATGTTCAGAGGTTGAAGGACTTGTGGGATGGTTTGGTTGTGTGTCAGCAGAATTTAGAAGTTCAAGGCTCAGACTTCTAGTGATGCAGCACCATCATCTGAAGCTACATGTATTTAATTCACTCCTTTGTTTGTACAGGTTGTTGAGCACCAACTTCATGCCTCTTCCCAAAGTGTACACAGGAAACCTCTGCTGCTATTACAATGTGTAGCTTATGCTAAGAATAAGCCGCGATACCCCTAGTGGTCACATATGATTATTTCAGGCATTGTTGAGATATCATGCAAAGTTATTGCCTATGGGAAATAAATCTAAACGCTGATGATTATTCATAACGAAATAAACACGAACTGACATAAAACACCAATTGCAGTGAAGTAACATGAAAAGTCAAGAGGGGATCCGAGCTGGCCAGGATGCAGGAAGATGCTATTGTCCCATGCTGAGGAGATCCCCACCCAGATGAAGAGGTCAACTGGCTGAACAGAGCATCGTCGAGCCAAACAAAATCCATGCACATATCTCAAAGTCTACAATCTTCAAAAGAGGCCAGTAATTGCAAAGCACGTCTCCAAGAGGAAGGGAGCAGACAGAATCTGGACCAGCAGAGAAGGCAAGTGGTCACAGCAGGTCAGTTGATGACTGAGCAATGACAAGAAGCTGAAAATGAGGCCCTTTCTGGTGGGGAGACAGAGTCCACCCTTGTCAGCATTGTTATAGATAAATCTAAATGACAGATCTCTGTAGTTGGTTTTCTCTAAACATTTTCCTGAGGCTAGGAAGATGACTTTTCTACCCCATCTAAGACGTCAAACTGGAACATGTGGAACATATTAAATACTACCTTCAGCCTTCCTTGGATAACTAACCCTCTGAAGTGCCATCTTTCTGACCAGGCAGAGCCAGCATGCTCGCAGGAAACCTCTCTCTCCATCAGGATCTGTGTCACACGCAAAGAAAATAAGCTCTGCTGCTCTTAGTAGTTACAGATGATGGTCCCCACTCATCCCTGTGCACCAATCAGGTGCCACTCAGCGTGCTCCCCAGCCATGCTGAGACATCAGATCAATCCCTCTCTGCCCATTAAAGGGCTCATAAACGGTTGCAGCGTCGAATTAGTGCTGGAAGATTTCTCTAACTTGAAACATGTTAAAATGCGCAGTTGGGTAAGAAGAATCAATTAGGGCCAGACAGGGTATTGGAAGTTAAACCATTTGTTTATCTTACAATTCTTCACCACAGAAATGGAAAACGTGTGTGTGTGTGTGTGTTTACATTTCAGTTGAGATTTAAAATCAGTCATGTGTGCAGTTTGTGTGATTCAATATGTGATTGGAGCGGAAACTACCCAGAGCAAGAGGTTATTGTTTGAAGAGTCAGGGAAGAGTTGGATGTGTAACTTTGTAATTTGTAATTAAGCTTATTGTGACACTTCTACCTCACTAAACCTCTGTCAACTGAGCTTACATTTAGATGGAAAGCTAGCAGTTACTCAGCAAATAATTATGCATCCCAGAGGCATAATCCAAATAAAAATGGCCATTCTGGCAGTTACTTCTCCTCCCGATCATAGACAGCTGACATGTTCTCTACATCTCTTCATGCCCTTTCTTAGAAAAAAAAACCCTCAGTGATCCAGAAGGCAATACAGAGCAGAAGTTATGACTATGGGGACCATAGTCACTTCCTCAACCTGTAACTAAAATGCAGGGAGATCTGACCACTTTAATGGGGAGGAAAATTACACCTTGGTTCCCACCACCCTCTAATTTAAATTTAGTGCATCCCTTTATTTATAACTGCAAAGAAATGATTACAAGGATCTGTGGTGCCTTGGACCTTCTTCCAAATATAATTTGGGCTGATCTTGTTGCCCATATCTGGAAATATCCTGCATCAAACTTATTCGTCCCTAGATTCACTGTCAGATTTAATTTAATGCGTAAGTTACAAAGTATATCACATTTAACAATATTTTTACAATGTCATTCAACATGATGGAATTTCTTTGCAATCCTATCTACATATCAAGGACTGGAGAAGATAAGGTCTGAAGGGACCTGGTGCTGTCATCCAAAGAGGCTGTGCTGGAGGGTCCAGCATAGGTCAAGGACCTTCAGTAGGTCTTTACTCTGCCTTGTTTCCCATGATGCCTGAAATTCTACTGATGTAAGGGCCACTTTGATATTTCTTCCTAGCACATGAGGAGTTAATCCATAACACAAAAAGAAAAGAATATAAATGTACATAAAGCAGTTATTCTTCTGAACATGCTGCTAAGACCTTCAAGTAAAACCTCATGTTGTCTCCAAAGCCTGAATGAGTACTGTTAATTTCCACCATTTTACTGATGAAAACTGAGATTCAAAAAGCCCACTGTCTTTTGCACCACCACACTCAACTAGGTCCCTTTTGAACTATAGTCAGCTGCATGCTAGGCAAAGTTCTTTTTGCTGAGAATCCTGAAGGGAAAGAGAGATGAGCAAAGGTGTGTAGACAACGGAGGGAGTTCAGGATCTGTCACCTCAAAATATGCCACTTGGCTACATTGATTGTTTTGAACTAAAAGCACTTGAGAAGGAGCAATTGCATGGCTACTATTTCCTGAGAACAAGAATGTTAAGTCCTGGAGGCAACCCAGGGCATGGGCATGCCCTCCTTTCTGCCAGAGCTGAAAATCTTCCTCATCCTTGTCTTACTGTGAGAGGCAGTGGGCATCACTTTGTGATAGAGAGGTGAGAAGACAGAAAAATAGAGCAGTGAGTATGCTATGGAGAGAAATGGGATTGGAGATCTGATTGTGATGAAAGATGAAAGGGATGTCATCTGTCATCGTTCTCACCCCCCAATAGAGTCAGCAAGCTGTACAGCATCAGGATCACCCAGGCTCTGGGCAATGACAGAGGCCTCAGACGAGGAAAGTTTTACTTTCTGGATTGGACCTCCTCCAAGGACCACAGTGGTCCATAATGCCACTAGAAACCATGTTGGTGTCTGTGGTCCTCACTACTGCCCTAGGCCATGACAAAGCTTTAGATTATACAGTCTGTGCTGCCAACTGATGCTTTGGTGATGTTTTGGGCTTTGCTGGTCTCAGCGAACAGGTTGATGTAAGGGGAATGTGTAGCAACCTGCGGCCATACTGAGTGAGGTTCATAGTCCATGCAGCCACTGAGGGCCATGAGTGGGTTGGTGGTCCTGATGCAGGCAGTGGCCATGTTGATGATTATGGCCTCTGTTAACACAGAAAGCTATGCTGATGTTTATAGCCTAGTCTGCCACCTGAAGCCATGTTGGTATCCCTGGGTAGTGCTCGGCTTGCCCTTCTTCATCCACTGCCTCTTCACAGTTGATGGCCTCTGTCAGGCTGTAGATGGAAAAGACTCATTATATCTTGGCAGGCTGGCCATTAGGGATTTGACCATGCTCCAGTGAGTATATGGACAACACAAAATGAACTTCATCCCTTTTTTCCCTTTTTCCTTTTTTTTTTTTTTTTTTTTTTTTGGAGAGGAAGATCAAGGGGGAAGGGATTAGACATGAGAAGATTGTGAGGTGAGTACAATTGGGGTGCATGATAGGAGATTTCCAAATCATAAATAATCAAAAAGAAAACTTTCTTATCAGCATTTCCCCTAGAATATTCTACACAAACAGCCCTTGTAAAAACTGTTTCTTACTCCTACCCAGATCTAGCCAATGGACAGGACATTTTTCACAGTTGAGTGGAGAGTGGGGTCTGAATTTTACAGGAACTCTGGTGCCTTATATTTGACCACATCCCCTGGATAGGGAGGCCTGATGGCATTCAGAGGACGGATAGCAGGCTACCAAGAAGAGACTTGATACTCTATGAGTATATACAGGGGGAGGAGGTTCCCCCTCAGACACAGTCATAGAGGAGGGGAGTAAGGGAAAAATGGGAGGGAGGGAGGAATGGGAGGATACGAGGGACGGAATAATAATTTCAATGTAATATGAATAAATTAATAAAATGTATTTAAAAAGAATATGCAAGACAAATGCCCTTTGAAAACAATTCTTCCAAAGGTAAAGACTCCCTAAACTTAGGACTTCTCTTCCAAAGATGGCCAACTGTTTCATCACATGTGGCTTAAAAATAAATGAATCATCCCACACACAAAAAAAACTGTTTCTTAATTCTTGATGTTTATTTCTCTTTACTTATGAATTTGTTCTTATAAATTGCCTTTCTCTCTAAACTTATTATAATATTTAGACACAGCCAACTCTTTTGTTTTATATGTTGTGAAGAAGGTTCCTAGTATACATAAAAATTATGAAATGAAATGTTTATGCCTTTTTCTTACTAATCTATGTTGGTTAAAGCTAGAAAACCTAAGAGGGTAGAGAGAAATTTGCCTCCCCCAAAATAGAAGTTTTCAAACTATAATCTGCGAAGTAGTAGGGCTCTGGCCCTTTTGGGAAAGGTTTATGAGACCCTGTGCTTAGAACCGTTCTAGGACATCACTCCCCTTTAACAACGTTAGCATTTGCACCTAAAGCACCAAAGCATTGATAGTAAAATTTCTGGAACCTGAGCATGAACAGAAGTGGCATCAACTTGTGCAAGCAGTCACTGTATATCACATCACCATTCCCTATCAATAAAAAGGGGAAAGAACGTGTCCTTTCCATTCACCCTTAATGAAAGGCAAGGCCATGTCCGGACTGGAGTACACATTCTACTGTTCTATGTGAAACAAGAGGAAGCATACATGTGTTACTTCTGTGTTTTGAATAATGGAGGATGAACAGAAACGAGGACTAGAAGATATGGTCCAGAGCCTCTAACAGAGCTGGGTGTGGTGGAGTATGCCTGTGATCCCACTATTCATGGAGGTAGAGGCAGTCGGATCTCTGTTGGAGGCCAGCCTGGTCTACAAATCAAGTCCAGGACAGCCAAGGATGCACAGAAAAACCCTGTCCTGAAAAGCCTGAAAAAAAAAAAAAGAAAGAAAGAAAGAAAGAAAAGAAAAAAGAAAGAAAGAAAAGAAAAAGTCTCTAACAGGTCTGTTCCAAAAATATTTCCCTTGCCTTGTCTCCCTTAGTGACTGAAAGTCTTCCAGATGAGACACACTTTGAGAATATTTCTCCCTTGGATCTAATTACAGAGGGAATTCATTTACAACATTAAAAAGATTATAAATATCCATAAAGTACTTATGGTGCACACCTGAAAGCCAGTTGCTTTTACATGACCCTGGATAAGGTAGTTTCCTGTGGCCTCATTTGTTTTCTTGCTTTTTATATTTTTGTAAGATAGTTAAAGAGAGGGAGAGAGAATTGAAACATAAATTTTCTGTGATCCTAAAATATTTACTTTCTGGCCCTCACAGAAAAAAAATAATTTCCCAGCAAGAGAAAAGCTAATGTGTGATTAGTTGAATTGGGAACCAAACTTTCTGCATTTTTCATAAAACACTATTTTTCCTTGAATGAACTACAGACAAATCACGGCTACACAGAACTGGTATCTTGCAGACATTTTCTCAAAAAATGAATGAAGTGTCATTTCAAGGAAAACAACAGGTAGTGTTTACTGACAGTGATGGAATCTGAGCTTTCATAGCAAGAATGAAAGTTTTGAAAACTCACATTTGTCATCATAAGCTTGACAGTTTCCCGATATTCAAAGACTTTTCAAAGTGAGGGGGCTGGTAATAGCAATAAATTTTATTTTTATATTCCATAGTGGAATGTGCTGATATTTGGGAGAGCCTCATGGCCATGGGAATCACTATATTCTGAGTAACTGGTACAGGACTTTACAACATTGAACATGGTGAAATATCCAACCAAAGAGCAGAATGGATGAACAAGATTTAATCAGTGGCTGAATATTACATAGAATTTTCACAGTGCAGAATTCAGTTCTCCCAGTATACCATCTACATGGTTGAATATATGGGGATGACTGCAGCTATCACTCCTTTCTTGTGATGGAGAGCGCTTCACCTAACAAAGAAGCCTGGCACTTGTGTACACTGACTTTGTACACTTGTCAGTAGCTGTAGGCAGCCACTAACCTTCCTATTGTTGAGGAGTTGCCTTTTTTTTTGGACAATTCACACAAATGGAACTGTCAAGCATTTCCTCTTTGTGCGTGACTCCTTTCACTTACTGCAGTCTTTGCAGGGCCAATCCCCGCTACGGTGTGTAGCAGTACTCAGAGCTTCTTCCCTGCCAATGTGAGCTACGAAAAACCTGGAGGGGGAAAAAAAAAAGCTCTTTTGATTCTCTCTCAATCTATTCTTCAGGAAACCAAATGTGTAGGGGTTTGTGGAGAAAATTAAGATCGAGGGAAGAGGAACAATGAGATGCCTTAAGAATGTGAGGCAGAAAACCTATGAAAAACCAAAGTTTAGTCTCTGTTCTCGAAGATCTTCTGACCTTGGGCAGCTATGTACTTTTTCTCAGCATATCGTGAAATTCCACCAGGATGACACTCTCTGCTTGCAGCAGGTTAGATGCCAAGAGCTCTGGTTTTCCTTATAGTGGACAGTCGAAGGCTACACATAAGCAGGGGTGTCTCACCATTAATTCTGCCTTTCCCCAAGACTCTCCCTTAAAACTGTTTTAATATGGAGTGTTTAAATTAGCCAAGTAGCTAAAAGAGATTTATTTTCATTTTTAACTACATTTATGGCAGGGTCTATGTGTACAGGGTCCCTTAGGGTCCTCAGGAGCTACAGTTGCTAGGTACCTGATATGGGTGCTAAGGACTGAATTCAGGTCCTCTACAAGAGCAGTTAGTGAGATTAATTCCTGAGCCACCTCTACAGCCCCTGAACCCTTCTTACAAAACGTATCACCCTTCCCTCACTACTCTAAATTCCTAAGAGACAACTGATGCCATTCTTGTCCTACCGTTTTGCTTTCACAACCGCTAAATTCTGTAAGCATCTGCTCAGTTTGCATGAGTTGCACCTCAGGTCATGTTTTCTTGACTTGCAATTCAGGTCAAGGCCAAATTAGCTGCCTTTGTTTCTTAATCTGTTTGGGCTTCAGTTTTTCTCAAGGGTTCACAAATCCTCCTCCTCCACCATCACCACCACCACCACCACCACCACCACCACCACCACCACCACCACCATCACCACCATCACCACCACCACCTCCACCACTGCACTTCCGGAAAGTGCCAAGCACTTCTTCAGCAGGCAGAAGCTAGGTGATCTACAATGTAGGTCAGTTCTGACATTATCCTTGTGAAAGCAGAATCAAGTCACACAGGATTAAGACTGGATCACATAATGTACCAATCTCAAGACTGTTGAGTCTGGCAGACCAGCTATCCGTCAAGTGCCCCCATGAGCTCACACTCAGGTTTGATCTTGTGCTAGGGTAGCCTATAGATCCTACTTGGAGAGGTGCTTCTTTGTTGTCACATTATCATATGCGATGTTTCAAAGGACACAACTGTGTAAGAAGATGTAAAACTGAGGTTCAGAATGGTCCCCATCCCATGAGTTTCTGTGCCCATGAAGTAGAGGAACACTATCCTCCTGGCATACAGGAATGTTCATCACCTAAAGGGTCTCCAAGTCCTCCCATTTTAGTTATTTATAGAAACACTGCTGCAAAAAGATGGTTGAGGAAAACGTTAACCTTTGGTGATCAACTCAACCTTAAGTTACTTCCTCAAACCACGTGACTGGTTTCCCCAGGAATATACCAGCTAAATTCGATGGAGAAACCTGAGGGGAATAGGACTAATCCCTGTGGAGAAGCTATAAATCTCATCTTACCAAAAACATCTGGGGCCCCATGCAGCTCAGATAAAGCACCATGTACGCCCTTGATTGGGGTGAGGCATAGAACATTGACTCTGTTCTTAGAAATCCAAATCCTAAACCTGATGGCCAGCGTCATCCGTTTCCTTCAGTATTAAGGACAACAGAAGGTTAAGAATTGGAAGAAACTCATGAATAATTGTTTTTTTTGACACAAATTTCTATCACTGTAAATTATTGCCAATGCATATAAATGTACATTCTATATCTAATTCAATGAGTTTTGAGTATTTCACAAACTAAAATGCATGTCTGTGACTGTGGATAATGTGGCACAGAAACACAAATGATTGCATGTAGCACTATTGCTAAGCACGTGGTTAGAGATCAAAAGAGTATTCTATGTTTTCTTAGATGGGAGTCCTTATTCAAATCTGGTTAATTGAAATTGATAGGTACACAATGCCAAGTGCTTATGTCTTACTTTCACTTTAATGGATAGCATTTCGCCTTGAAATGTAAACACTGCCTCAGCTCATTTTATTTCTGAATTTCTTTGGACAATGGTAGAAAAATAATGAAATAAAGTAGCTTTGTTTTTGTTTTTGTTTTGTTTTGTTTTGGAGTTTTTTGTTTGTTTGTTTTTGTTTTTGTTTTTTGCTTTCAGATGGTGATGATGATGATGATGATGATGATGATGATGACGACGATGACAATGACAAAAAAGAGTAAGTACCTTGTTTGGGTATGACAGACAGCAGGAAGAAGAAGAAAATGGACAAAACACAATCACAGCTACAAAACAGGATACCTAGCTCTGAATTTCGCATGCTAGGATGCACACTGGGGACTCCAGGTACCAGGGTTGCAGAAATTAGAATCGAAAATATGACATCACCAGACTTTAAATGCACATGGCTGCACTGAAAGAAAAACTTCAAAATTACTTCAATTGCCTGGACAGAGCAGAAGAGAACTGGTGTCTAACTTTACTGATTCCCAGAGCATTATGCAGCTGTTAGGATTAGACATGACCCCCTGTGATGATTTCTCTAATGACGAGGAAACCTGTGTGCATCTCAGAGGAGAGAGACATCTTCTGTGTCTCAGATAGTTTCCAGAGTAGCATCCCGACCCTGCAGAAGAGACAGGAAGCCAGAATGAGCTAAGATCTGATCCTTCTGCAGCAGCTCCAGCCTTGGTCCAGTAGGGCTTTCTGCAGAGTGTCCTTTTAATGTCCACAGGCAGCAACAATGTCACATTCTCATTCCGCTTTGCATTTCAGAGGCAATATTCAAGCTTATGTGCTGTTTCTATTCATTGTGCCCTGTGACTCCTATTTATAATTCTGTCAAAGTTTACCAGTTTGTGCATATCTGTTCATCGCATCATTTTCTCAGGAAGCTCTGGGCTCAGCTATAAGTAAATGTTAGAGGGCAGTTTCCTAACGCTAACGCTAACTCTTCCACTTTCTGCTTCACATTCATTAAAAGGGAGGAGGAGGAGGAGGAATGAAATAAAACACTAACATAATTATATGCACAAACACTGTTGCACAAAAATCCATGCATGGCTGCAACTAGGCTGTTAGTCCACAGACAGCACTTCATAAGATTCCACCACAAGGTTAATTAATCAACTGTAGGAAAGGCTGAGTTTAGCATATGGAAGCAATTTGGAGGAGTCAAGACACAATTATGTAAGTAAATATTTTTTGAAAAGCTGAGTGTATTGGAAGTCAAGATGCCTTGTTAAGATTGTCTCTATGAAATTGTCCTTTTTTTCAGGACCCTTGATAAATGTTGGACAGCCACAAGATTGCCCAAACTCCTGAAACCAATACAGAATAAAGGCCTGGAGGGCTAGCTTTCAACTTAGAACCTGCGTTATACTAAATAGTGTCTGATTCACATCCCACCAGTCTTACCACGAAACTGATGGAACAGCATTTGACTGCACATTTTTTTAGAAAGGTATTCTTAAGTCACTGTACAGAGGGGAAATATGATAACCTTATTAAGTTACCTGCCCTTGTAGACTAACTAATGTAACAGGCCTGTCCCCTGAAGGCCTGCATGGACACATGATGCATGGCAAGAGCCACTGAGATCTACTGTGCCCACTGTCAAGGTGAGAGTGACAGGAAGAGAACTTTCTCCCCAAAGCCCTTGAGGAAATCTGGTTCAAGCTGTAGGGATGGAGACAGGAAGAGACACAAGGTCAGGGGCTATTTTTAGTTTCCGTGAGTTAATTCAAACAAAAGAGCAGTTTGAAATCTTGGGGATATCTAATGACCTGGGATTTACGTAATATATTTAGTAGTTAATTAGCACTGTTTTATATATATATTTTAAAAAGCAGCATCATTATCTCCCTTAATGTTCCAGTGTGACAGCAACTGCTATACTGACATCAAAATACTTAGGATTTCCTTGTTTCTTTCAGTTGAGAGACATAATTTTCTATTTCAATCAAGGAAAAAAAGACTCAAGCCCAAACAGAACCTTAACCCACTAATGTACAGTAGAAGGTCACCTTATGTGCAAGCCAACAATCTGCAGGTGTGTATATGGACTATCTCAACCACTGCGTCTCATTTAATGCTGACAGCAGTTCTTTAAGGTCAACATTTTCATTTGCACTTTCAAAAATAAGGAAATCAACGTTCAAAGTAATTTCACTGAGTTAAGAAATATTGAACAATCTATAAACGCCAGGGTCTGGGGATGATTTTTATCTCATAATCCTTCTTTTCAACATGAGGTATGATGTAAAGGCATAACCCCTTCGGTGGAAGGCCAAGATTTCCACCCTGGGCCTCAGCATATGATTTCAGTCTATTCCCAGTCTGTCAAAAGCTTGCACTTTTTCATTTAAAGGAAGCACTTGTCTGGCATGTCTGAATTGTTCACACAACCACTGTGGTGCTGGTATTAAGCAAAAAAAAAAAAAAAAATCACTACTTGAACATACACAGTGCCAAGACAGCTACTTCATGACTAAGGTGTGGCCCATGCTGGATACACTGCAGGAAGAGATCAGTCAGGTCCCCAGACAGGATGGAACAGGGCCATCAGCTCTTCAAAGACTTTGGGTGAGTTGCATTTAATCTCAAAGTACTTGAAAGAAAATGCAAAGATAACTTCTGTGTGCTAATACTGTATTGAATATCCCTAATGACTGTATTCCTAAGCGTATGCATAGAAACACAAATATACACATGTTCAACAATGAATATTAATATATGTTTATGTGT
The DNA here is from genome assembly GCF_964271855.1 of Acomys minous. NCBI lineage: Eukaryota > Metazoa > Chordata > Mammalia > Rodentia > Muridae > Acomys > Acomys minous. The sequence goes on along the minus strand of NC_140494.1, from coordinate 90,402,013 downwards.
TTATGTCATTTTTCTGCTAGTCTTCTCTTAAGCTAGCTAAACTAGTTGAAAATGGATTTATTATCATCCCCTTTCATCTCCCAGTGATTGTCTTAAATAAGATTGGCAGTCAACATAGTATGAACCCAACACATATGGTGATTTCCTGCATATACATGATTGTAATATTCTTTATAAGTTAGGCACAGTAAAAGTCTTATATCAATAACAGCTCATGAAGCAGAACTGTTATAAAAATCTGCTGTAATGAGAGTCATGCGACAATTCTCAACTGACCTGTCTCTTAAAAATCGTATTGTTCTGTACTTGTTGTGAAGTGGGATGAAGTTAGCTCTATGACTGAACACTTGGGACTGAGCCCTGATCATGACGCGTGACCCTAACTTCAGTGTTTTGACAGGACACAGGAAAATTAGCACAATTTTATTTCAAAATTTCATAGAGAGACAGTTCCTTCGCAGTGTTGATCTTGCAGCCTCAGCATATGATTTCAGTCTATTCCCAGTCTGTCAAGAGCTTGCACTTTTTCATTTAAAGGAAGCACTTGTCTGGCATGTCTGAATTGCTCACACAACCACTGTGGTGTTGGTATTAAGCAAAAAAAAAAAAAAAATTACTCCTTGAACATACACAGTGCCAACACAGCTACTTCATGACTAAGATTTGGACCGTGCTGGATACACTGCATAAAGAGATCAGTCAGATCCCCAGACAGGATGGAACAGGGCCATCAGCTGTTCAAAAAATGCCATGCAACAAAACATTTAAACACTGTTTATTTCTAGAATTTTCCAGTTAATATGTTTAACCACAATGGACTGTGGGTGATCAGAGGTAGATAAGGGAGTGCCCTGGGCTCCTGGTATATGTTAACCACTGTTCAACATTTTCCTCTTTAAATTATTTCTTCAAGTTAACACTCTTCACATGTGTTATCAACAAATTCTAGCTCATAAGTTTATCATCTTTATAGCTAAGGATGGTGTTTTTCTATGATAAAAACAAAGTCAGAAAACAAAGCAAAATTATGTAGGCTGAAATATCTGGCAAGGAGCAGCTGTGATTTCAAGGCCATGCACCTTGGTCGTCTATTCTCTATGCAATGTTTCTCTCAATATATAGTATATTTTGAAAGAATGCCTTAAATTTGTCAATTATCACTACAAGTTCTTGGCTTATATTTGTGCTCCAGAGGAGACTTAGGGTTTGGATAATCTGGCCCATTGTCTTTTTCAGTGTGACTTTGATTTTAAATATCACAACCTATCTGGATTTCTTAACAACAAAAAAAAATCATATAGAAAATCTTAAATTTTCTTGTCGATTCACACAGGGTAGGGATGTAAATATTAAGACCACCAAATCTAAATTTTTGTTTCATATCCAAAAAAAAAAAAAAAAAGAAAGAAAGAAAGAAAGAAAGAAAGAAAGAAAAGAACAATGGCCTCTTGTAGATCAAATTGCTAGTCTGGATAAACCCAGGAATAAACAAATACCAAGTTTGGGGCTGATTCCCAGATATGTACCCAAGTACCCAAGTAGGATAATGACAGGTAGAGAAGACAGTGGAACAGGGGAGACTTTTGGATATGGCAACCCCATAACTTCAAAGCACGTTAATAAGATTTTAGTGGGGCCTAGCTTTCGACTTTTCAAGCTTTCCTTGCCTCTTCCCCAAGTGTTACGAAAGAAAAGCTCCCGACAGCTAAACTCTTTCTTAAAGCTTTTCTTTTTGGATTAAAATATTTCAAATCCTCAGACACAAGTGTGACCTGAAGTTCCCAGGCTATTCTTTCATGAAAGAAGATTATAAGCCGCACAGCTGCCCTTTATGCAAAACCTTATCTTGCACAGTTAACACTGAGATCCGTCTTTGAGGTTAAGAAAATACTGCTCTGTGGAAGGTGTTCCTTGAGGACTTTTAAGATGGCTCCAAGAACACAGTATGGACACTGCTATTGTTCAGCTAGGTGGGGCTGGATCGACTCCTGTTCCAAAGGCAGGTCACCCCATGTGTCAGACCCTTAATGTGTATAATTATGTACATGGACCATTAACGGCCACAGCGAATCCCTAACCTACTCAGCTCACGCTGGCCTGTGGTAAGTGGCCACCAATACAGCCAAGTGCTAATATACAAAGAAGAAAATGTCAAATAAACATAGACCCTGAAAACAGGCTGTTGAGAATGGAGAATAGGGTGAGATTTCCTGGTGCAGAGGTCCCAAGTCAAGATAAAAGGTTACAATTGAGTGTGCCCCACTCTGGCAGGAGAGATGAGCTCGGAGTTCTACATGATAAGGTGCAACATGAGGTCTGCATTTACCCACCTTCCCCTACCATGACCTGAGAGAGCAAAATGCGGCTGATGCTCTGAACTCCTGGTTAACTGATGACAGACGGTTGCCATAGAGGATGCTGGCAGCCGACCATACGAATGGTTCCAGACTTACCCCACAGCCTACTGTCCTAGGGTGGCTGTAACGGATGTTAGTGACTATGCGGCACTGGCAATGCAGTTCCAGTGGAGGGAGGGTTCACTCTGTCCAGAGGCTTTGTACCAAGCAGAACTAAATGACTAGGCTTGAGCTGGATCCACATTTTAATTACCACCTGTCTTCGGATTACCACATCCGGGTGGAGCAAGTCCTGTCCCACTGACTTCATACTGTACTTATGCACAAAGCAGAGGCTTGAACTCTTGTCTACTCCATCTGTCCTGGGTGTCCTTAGGGCCCTCTTACATCCCCTTTATGTCCTCTCACCTCCCCTTCCAGTCTAAGTCATATTCAATTATGTCCCTTTCATATCCCACCACCGCCCTCTGTTGTCTCTATTATACTCCCCGCCTATTTCAACATTCCCCCCTCATGTCCCTCAAGTTGTTCCTCATGTCGGCCTCACGTTCCACAGTGTCTGTTTCTCTCTCCGCCCCCCATCCCCCCATTCTCTCTTACAGTTTCCAAGCACTGGAATCTGTTCTCACTCTGATCCGCAATCCCACGGGAGTGTCCTGACCTCCTGTCCATACTTCCTGTCCCTAGACCTTCCTGTGTTCTTTTCCCCTTTCACCTTCTCTGTTCTTTGTCACATCTTCTCCCCTCTGTTCAGATCTCCCAGGTCTTTATGGCTCCTGGGTTTCAGCCCCCTAGCACCACGGGGATTGGTAACATCTGCACTGTATTCATGACAAGTGAAGCAAGAACCTCACACCTCGTGGCATTCTGTAGCACTTTTAAATTGGTGAGTGACCACAGCTTCACGAGTACGGAGCTGGGGGACTTTGTAAGCCGGAACAGCACACGATGCAGGAGACAAGGGCCAATGAGCTCTCTGCCCGCCTGACACCAATGGGCTGACAACTCAGGAAGAATGACCGTACAGCTAGTCAGAGACTCAAAGAGTCAGACACTGTCTCACGGCAATGGCGGCATCACAGAGCAGTGCTGCATGTAGAGAGACGTGATGTACTTGCTAAATTGCTCGACATCCCTAAGCCTGGGCTTCTTCATCTCCAAAATAAAGGCAATAATGTCTGTGCTTCTTTGCCAGGGGGCTATGCTGGTGTTCTGGATTATGTGACTAAAGGCACATTAGCTACAAATAAGTGTATAAAGATCAGCTCTGAAAACCTTTACCTTTGGTCATTTGTTAATGGTATAACAGGCTTTGCAAGTGGGGATTCTTGCAGATTCAAGGAAATCTGAATGGAATTACAGCCATGAAACAGGTTAGGAAATGAATGTCCTTCATATAAAACAGGAAGGCAAAGAACGATATCAAGTCTCTGGTTATAAGATAAGGATGTTATTTAATAATGACTCTTTACTCTTAAAAAACATCCTTAGGTAAAACCTGGCATGGTAGCCTACACCTGTATCCCAGCATCACATAAGCAGGAGGACCAGAAGGTCAAAGTTATCTTTAGTTCTAAGAGAGTTCAAGGTTAACCTGAGATGCAGAAGACCTTGTCTCAAGCAAACAAATAAAGGAACAAGCAAAAGCTAACAAAGAAACAAATATATAATTAGGACTAATGATGTGGTTTAATGAAAGAGTACTTGCCTAGCATATGGAAGCCCTTGGTAACAGTTATGCTATTATCAAAAAACAAGTATTTTCTATACGGAAAGTATTGAGATTCTGTCCCCCCCGCCAAAAAAAAAAACAATGAGAAAACTCAGAACCTATTGTTTTATGGGTCTGACTACCATGGACTTTGTTTCAGGTGCTATGCTGGGAGGCAGAAATCCAGAATGGATGACAAAGGGTTCAATTTCTGAAGCACAGGCAAGGCGATATAGGAAGGTCAACAGGCATGTGAGCCCTGGGCTTCATCACACACCACTTTGTCCCCTGAGTCAGGAGTCCATGGTTTGCTTGACTAGCACAGGCATTACTATGCTTTTTCAAAACGTTATTATTTAAAATGCTCTAAAAACTAAGAGCATTTAGAGACCCTGTGGGTAAGCTAGAGATACAATTTTAAGCACAATGTTTGGATACCGCAGAGCCTGCCCTCAGAAAAGAAGAAACACAAGCACGTTTGTCCGCTCACCTGTACTCACTCACTCAAGTACACCCTTCCCCAGGTGTGTGTTCCTTGACGACTGCAGAACATTTTGATGAGCTCGGGATCATGTGACCATCACAAAGTGCACTTGCACAAACCTAACTGGTGGAGATGTGTCACGTCAGGTGTGTAGCCTCTTGCTCCCATTAAAAGACACAAGGAACATGAGACACGTGCGGCAGCTGCCAGTGGAAAATAGCACAGTGACTTGCAGTAAATGTCCTTCATAAATAGAAGTACACTAGAAAGTAGTGATAAAGGCTTTGGTTACTATAGTATAGCATATCACAATATAGCACAGAAAAAAAACATAGCAGCGTAATGGGCTAGGGCTATCATTATCCCCTGAACCTTATGTATTGCACTTACTTGTATTTGCCATAGTGTCACAGGACTGGCAATGCAGTATGTGTACTTTACCAGCATCATCATAAGCACATGGGTAATGCATTGCATGACCGTGGGACGCCAGTAGTATCACTACACAGAAGAAATATTTCAGCTTCACTATTTACTTTTAGGATCATTATACAACTGGTCCGTCATTCAGCAGGGTGTTTGTTATAGAGCCTATTGCCTTAGACAGACACATACATAATACATACATACATACATACATACATACATACATACACACATACATACATACACACATACACTTATATATAGCTAGTTCTCTTCATACACTAGATTAACTAACAAGTTAAGAACACATACATAACTACTAAGTATGATTTGTTCATCATTCTTCCATAAGCATTTTTCGATTCAAGGGGCATAGTTGTTGCAAACTGAACCAAAAGGAAAATGTATTTTTTCTATTTCTGCTTAGGAGGTATTTTTGCAAGCACTATAAAAAGCCCATGGAAAATGTTCGCCACAATTGAACAAGTTGGAAGAGCTGAATCTTAAGATCAACCCAGCACAGACAACACAGCGCCGGGCCAGTCATCATCATTTTAGTCCTCAACATTAGCACTGAAACAGCAGACCATTTTCATGGTCCTTCTGAAGTTTGTTCAGCTCATCGTCGTTCAGAGGGTAGAGGCACTACCAGAAACATGAAATGCCAGGGTAGGTGCTGATGGTGCCCTCTGGAGACGTGGGGTCGGCAATAAGATGCGAGTTCCAAAGCCCAAAGCAGAATGGATGATAACCAGAAGAGAACTCCATCATGGAGTGATGATGCTCCCCCAAACCTCCACAGGAGCCATCAGAGCTCAGGAGCCAATTTCAGTAGCTTCATTTTTAGTGGTGGTGGTAGGGGGGCTCATAGATAATATGGGAGGACGCAGCAGGTCAGCCTGAAAGTGCTTCCCCAGCTGAGCAGTAAATGTTTCCAACACTTCCTGAGAAAAGCAATTCCGTCATCTAATGATGGCTATTGCCAGGAATCTGTTTATTCCTGGTGGTCAGCTGACATGTTTTCTAGATTTTGCTTCATTCTATTACTCTTAGAACTCTGTCTCCTTGGAGCACTCTCATTCAGCCCCATCCACCGTTCTCTCTGGTCTCAGAAGGAAGGACCCCCCAAAATAATATACCATTAAAAGCAGGAATCCACCTTAATGAGGTCATAAATTACTGGAAGCGTTTCCTTGTCTGTGCGTAGTCGATTTTGACTCTTACATTAGGTGGCAATATAATGCCACTCCAAAAGAAGAGGCTGGAAAAAGTTATGTGTCCATGTAAGTTCTGTATGAAAGCAGAGAGTCTACCAAGCTGAAGGAACACAAAAAAGTCCATCACTGAATCGTTACCTTCCTCCATGACCACAAGAAGCTGTGAGACACAATTACTCTGTCTGCCACGAAATAAGTTCTTAGCCCAGAGGCACCTCTTTCTGCGTTGAACCCAAAGGTCCTGATGGTCATTTGCAAGTCTTAACTGCTCTGCTCACCACGTTTTGACTTTGCCTCTCAAGCTGTCCCAGGAGGCCACTTAGCAGACAAGGAGCAATTGTGCAAGGTGAATCCTTTGTGCCCTGTGTTGGGTTTCAGATGCTTTGCATATTTTCCGCTGTGGATTTTCCTTTGTATTTGACTTTAGTTTTGACTAACTATGTTAATAATGAGGACTATTTGCATACCACTTTAGAACATACAAAGGGCTCTAAAACGCACTCTTAGAAGCTCTAGCTTCCATGCTGAGGTATAGGGAGTCAGTAAACTTCATTACTTTTTACTTCAGAGTGAATGAAAGAGGGGTTGGAGGTTTTCAGCTGCTGTGTTTGGGCCACACAAGTTCTGACCCTGATCCTGTGTCTTTTGCTTTCAAATCCTTTGTCCTTCCTGCAGCGCTATGCTTTGGTCAATGGACTCCATGCTGCACTTCTGGTGAGAAATGAGGCCAGGTGGAGGCCTTTTCTAACGCAAGCTCTACCATGTCTCGATTTCCACTTGCTGAAGACATTCACGCTTTAAAGGTATGGCTGTAATTGTCAGTAGTTTCGCATTAAGCAGAGGGTTATATCAAAAAGTGACAAAGAACAAAGCAATCTATCTGTGTCTTCACAGCCACTCGACTCAGAAACAATCTGAGTTGTTTTGCACACATGCACAGTTGCACAAGTGCTGTGGCACGCTGCAACCTGGTTTATTTCACATCTGACATGTTGATGGCTATGGAAATGGACTGTTGTTGGGAAGTGCTGTGCTGGAAGAGAACTCAATTCATTAAAATGACAAGATGTTTCCTCTGTCACAGACGCGGAGTCTCAGACACTAAGATTCAATAGCCAGAAAGCGCTGAGAACAAAGGCGATCTGACTGGTGACTGCAGATTAGTGAGAATGGGAACCTCACCAAGATAAATAGAAGCTCCTTTCATGGAGGATGAAATAAAATGCTTGTTTTGTTTGGGAGCTGTGGAAGGAGATATAAAAGTTAAGCCCTCTGTAGGCAGAGCTTCAGGAAAAGTAGACGGGGAGACACATTTAATTGATTTCTTTAGGGAACGGCTGGGAGTGAAGCATGCTGGTAAAGTAAAGCATAATTTCTTCACATTTTAGATTGGACATTCAGGAGGGTGTATGTATGGGGAGATCCCTCCCCCAGATGTAAGAGGGGGGATCCTCATTTTTAGGGCAGAAGTATAAACTCCTGGTACTGCTAGCTCTGAAAAACAGAGTCACTTCTTGTCACTAACTCTCTGTTGTTCTGGTCCCATGCCCCACTCCCCTGCTATGCAGAGTGGTCCTTATGACACTTCACTTCTGTGGAGAGAGAGACACCTGATTGAATAGTACAAGGAAGACATTGGAGTTCTACAAATAGGATGTAAGGAGGAAAGCCCAAAGTTATAGCTCTATATAGAATAATGAACAAGTAATTGACCAGCAGGCTGAAGAGTGCTAGACAACAATACCCAGTGTACCCTACAGAGACAAGGATGGTGGCCTTTTGGGGGGCCTCTAGCCCAGGATGCTCTTCTTTGTAAATAATAAAGACAGTAGGACCTTAATGCTCCTAACAGAAGTACTGTGAGCATGGGAAGCACTTTGCTAGGGCTAACTTAGTAAACTTCTTGCCTGCTCTGGGAAACTGGGAGATGGTATTATCTATCATTTGCACAAATGGAGAAATGGGGGCATCAAGCACTATCTTCTTTCATGACTTATAACTGGGAAACAAGGCCAAGAAAAGAAGTAGCAAAAAGAAATGGCATTTAGCCCATACAATTGAGGAGTACATTGTGTTATTTTCTACAGGTGCTGTGACTTAAAGAGAATAATAAATAAGGGGTCATTGTGTATGCGTGGGGTCATGGAATGCATTGACTTCTGAAATGATGAACTGTGTGTTGATTTGGATGTCAAATACCAAATGATGTCAGCTGTGGAGGCATTGTGTGATTTTTAGGTAAGCCACTAGCAGACACACCTAAACAATTGTAGTAAATCTGTCTTCCTCCCTTCATTATATCTGACATGGAGTGACAGTTTGTACCTAGACAATTGTGAAGTTGAGTCTAATGCTGTATTTTATGTTGTGTTTTGTTTAAAGAAGACCTTCTAAAGGGCCAGTGTTTCTCTCACACAATCAGAACCAAAGAAGAGTCAGTGTGACTGGTCCTTGGATATGCTCTGGCCAGGGCCATGCGGTCAGAAGACACTCCTAAGACAAGGAGCAGCTTTCTCATTTCTGGGGTCCATCTGGCTGCTGTGTCCATGTAGACAAGGCACGCTAGTGTATGTGCTCACACATGCGTGTGTACTTGTTCTCACATTCGCCTGCAGGGCAGGCAGAAAAGTGTGCTGCTATAGGTCCTGTAGTGAGAGTGGTCATTTTGAAGAAACAAACACAAGGCAGAGGACAGATGGTTTCTCTAAAAATTTGGGACAGTGCCAAAGGGTCCCAAAGAGGAAGATAGCAACCAGAAATAGAGCAAACAAGGATGCCCTCTGCATCACTCTTCCACATGCCAAGAGGTCTAGACTAACAAATATACCTCAAACTATCTCCTTCCTTCAAGAACGCACGTGTTGTACTAGAAGGACATAGAAACTGGCTCAGCGTTACCAGGGAAGCAAACATAAGTGGGATGTCTATAGAGGCAACGGTCTCAAAAGCAGAGAAGGGTGGCATTCCTGCTGCCCACCCACACCAGAAAGTACAGGGAGGAGAAAGGGGGTGGGGGAGGGTTGGGGACATTAGGACAATGGAGTAGTGTAGGGTGAGAAGCACATCAAAGTTTGAACAACTTATTGGTAAAAGAAAAAAAAGTTAATACCAATTCTGAGAAATATCCTACTGCCATTAGGAATGCAGTGCTCAATAGGAAATGGTGAGAGCATCTGCTTTTTTTTTTCTTTAAAAACATCTTGGAGATGTAGGCTTAGCAATAGTATTTTTGTGTGATACACAGGAAGTTCCACAGCACCATTTCTTCCCATAATTGATGTAATCCACTGCCTCAATAGGGTCACACTGATCATGTGGACAGTTTCTCTTACTGAGGGGTGTGTGTGTGTGTGTGTGTGTGTCTGTGATGTTTACACGTTCTGTGCATGTTTGTGCTGGTGTACTTGTACATGTGTGTACATGCCCGTGGAGGCCCAGATTGACATAGGGTGTCTTCCCTGGCACCACCGAACCTTATATACTGAAGCAAGGCCTTTCACTGAACCCTTCATTCACCAGTTTGGTTCCTCAGCTAGCCGGTTTGCTCCAGAGGTTTCTGGTCTTCACCTGGAACACATTAGGATTTCAGGTGGGCCATTAAGCGCACCTGGCATCTGTATGGGTTCAGCTTATCTCAATTCTAGTTAGCCAATGCTCGACCCACGGATTTATCTCTCCAGCCGTCAGTTTAAGAGACTTGATACCCTATGAGCATGTACAGGGGGAGGTAATCCCCCTCAGGAACAGTCATAGGGGAGGGGAATAAGGGGAAAATGGGAGGGAGGGAAGAATGGGAGGATACAAAGGATGGGATAACCACTGAGATGTAACAAGAATAAATTAATAATAATAATAATAATAATAATAATAATAATAATAATAATAATAATAATAAATAAAGATACAAAAAAATAAATTAAAAAAAAAAACTTCACGAAGATCCGAACTGGTAACTATCTCTGTGCATTTCCCAATGACCTGGGCATCCTCTACAGGAAGCAGGCTCCACTGCATATGGAAATCTGATGTTTCATGATCTAAAAATATGTCAAGCTAGACCAACAGGACTGAGCACAGATGCACCTATCTTATTTCTTATGTTCATTTACAAAGTGTGACAAAAACAATGATATCTGTTCAGGGGAAAATATCGAGTGTATATATTTACCTCAGTGCTGAAATGATCGTTACAAGAACATCCTACCGAGATTAAGTCCCTCTCTTATAAGCTCAGACATTGCTATACATTACCTTCTCTAATCACACGACAAATGTCAGAATCTACATGTAGTAGATATTAATTCCATTTTAAAGATAAGAAATCTGATACTGGGAGAATTTAAGCATCTTACTTAAAGAAAGAGGACAAATGAGGACTCATGAGTCATCTGTCTGATCCCAAAGCTAATATGCTTGCCCCAGTAAATCTGAGTTTGGCCTCAACACTGCAAGCTTACTTAACAGCAATAAAACTATTTTTGGTTTATGTTAGAAAATTGCTATCAAGAAGACAAAATGGAAACAAGGATTGCCCAAGATAAAGAGAAAAAGAACTCTTATGTATTGTTGCTAGAAAGTGAAATTAATGTAATTGTATGGAGAACAGTATGGAAGTACTTCAAATTTTAAATATAGAACTGCTATATGACTAAGTAATGCAATGCCTGCATTATATATCCAAGGAAATAAGAGCAATATGTTAAATAATATCTATTCTCTTTTGTACAAAGCAGACTCATCCACAGTAGCCAAGATGTACGATCAGCCCAAGTGGCCACTCATAGAAAAGAAAGAAAACGTGGTAAATACACATAGTGGCTATTGATCCATTCTAAGGAGGGATACCTGTTACTCAAAACAAAGATGAATGAATCTGATAAGACTGTTATGATAAGGAAAGTGACCACGTACAGAGAAGCATTGTCTCAGTCGTACCTGAAATCTAAAACAGTGATCGAAAAGAAAAGAGTTTAGTGCTGGTGACAAGGGCCTCAAAGAATGAGGACAGTTAGGGAGATGTTGGTTAAAAATTGTCACTGGGAAGATAAACTCAAGAGCTTTATTTTACAGTATGTTATTATGGTTAATAATGATGCATTGTTTTACTGAAAATGGCTGAGAATGGATATGCTAAATGTTCTCTCCAGAAAAAAAAGTGGCAGCTTTCTAAGGTTCCTGTGCATAAGCACATTAGTCAATGGGGAATGCACACGTGTGCCTCAGTCCCTCCTTTTGTTGTATTATCTTGCCTCTGCTGTAGCCTGAGTATCATCAGCTACATGTGATTAGGAAAGGGGCCAGTACGAATTCAGAAAGCCAGGGTGAGAAAGATGGTTCAGTGGGTAAGAGCACTGGCAGCTCTTGTCAAGAACCTGAGTTCAATTTCCAGCACCAACATGGTGGCTCACAGCCATCTGTAACTCCTGTTCCAGGGGATTCAATGCCTTCTTCTGACTACTGCGGCCACCAAGCATGTACAACGTACACAGACATGCATGCAAGCGAAACATACATAAAATGAAGAAGTGGACCAAATGAATGTTGAAAGGTGGTACACTCTGTGAGTGCCGGAGCAGAGGAATGAGAAAGCACAGGGGGCCTGTGAGGAAGTGCAAACTCCGCCAGCTAGGCTACTAAACAGCGCCTGAAATGTGCAAAGCTCAGGCGACAGCTCTGTGCCTAGAGAGCCTTCTGCCCCTACACTGTCTTGTGACCATGAGGCTCATCTTCAAGCTGGGATTCTTTCAGCAGCCAAAAGCCCATGGGCGGATTCCCATGACCGTTTTGCAAGTTGAGCCAAGTCCAGCTTTCATGAAAATTCCACTGAAGATGCCGTTGCAACTCTAGCTCGTGTTCTTTCATGTAGGTTTTAAAATAAGTCAAGCATGCTAGTGGACTTAGAGGCCATTTCTGAAGATGAGTCTAGAACCAAGTTAATGACAGGCTTTCCTTCAGAAAATCCTTTGAAGTGTCTTTTCCAAAGACAAGATCCCCTGCAGGTGTCTTTACAGACACATCCCCCAGAGCTTTTTGCTTCTCACTATGCCCTTCAAGGAAGACAGTGGAGTGGATTACACAGTCTCTCTTTACTACCTGGGGAGAAAATCACCTCCTGGGGCACAGCAGCATCCTTATCGCACAGTGGGAGGTAGAGGGCTGGGACATTAGAGATGGGAGAGAAATATCTCCAAACAAGATTTAGGCTGCAGGAGAACAAAATGAATAGAGATGCTTTGTGGGGGCAAAGGAGCCATCACACATTGAACGAAGATGGGGGAAAAAAAATCACAAAAATTAACCTGAGATGGAGGTGCACAGTTACGGAGCGGAAAGGCTAGTAAAGCTATTAAAGGGTAAAAAAAAAAAAAAAAAAAAGACATGTGATCGACACAGAGGGGCTATCACAGACAAAACCAAGAAAGGAAGAGGGAAGTATTAGAGGGATTAAGAGGCAATCTTAGACATTCTAATACAGCTGCAATTTAGTTTGTATATATGCTTAAATATACTAAAGGCTGCCAGGTAGAACAGATCCACCACCTCTCTGCCTTGGTCCTGGGGTGCTTTGAAAATCGGTAGCTCAACAAATAACTGATGACCCTGTCACAGGGGATTAGGAGCTGCTTCTGCAGCTGCCCTGGGTTAAGTTCCCTGCGATTCTCCATTATCGGAGGGGTGTGTCCTTTCAAGGTACTGACCCCCTCCTGATCTTCTATCTATATTTAATGGCTGCAATCAATTAAACCCTTCTTTTTTTCCCCCCCTTGACATTTTGTCAATCACGATCGAGGTGGGTGTTTTCGCTATTGCTATTATCATCATCATTATTTTCCATGATAAACTAGCGGAGCCTCACTCCCTTGATAGAAAACCTATCTGGATGCTGGCTGTCAAAATGACAGTGCTGATTGCCTCAGAGAAACCTGCAGCCACATGGAAAGAAAACAGTCATTAAAATGATCCAAAGGAGTAATTAAGGGGAAAAATTCTTTCTTTCTCTCTTTCTTTTCTTGCTTCCTTATTCCTTCCTGAGGGGTGCCCTTTGGCCTCACATACTTAGGGAACCATCTAAACAAGACTGTCAGGTTGTGCTGAAGAAAAAGCCTTTTCCTGTTTTACTCTGTGGGTCTCAGGAGGAATGGAGGTTGTTCCTGATGATGAGAATAGACAGGTCAAAGCTCCAAAGACTGGGCCTTGTTAGGCAACAGGACACTGACCGAAACCTCAGAAACAAGGCCGTGGTAAGGCAGATTAATGAAAGAAACTATCTAGGCAGTCTGTGTGGTGAGGGGCCTAGTGTTCACAGTGATATGGAAAATCTGGGATGGGAGTGAGCACTAAAGATGTTCACTGAACCACTGACCCAACAAGCAAACAGAGGTTGAGAAATAAGGGTACAACTCAACACACTGAGGCCTATATAATCAATATAGACCCAACCACCCTCTCACTCTGCTAGAAATGATTCAAGATAAATACCAGCCCAAGTAAATATTTAAGTAGTCTCCGGTCCTAATGGAGTTTTAGGATTGTCTGGAATATAATCAGCACAAACCTTTAAGCAGGCCAAATATTATATTTGAACAAACCCAAAGAAAAGGAAAGAAGCACTTTGAAACTCACAAAACCTTTTATTTTTACAAAAATGAATTATTGTTTGCATTATGGAAAAGAGAAACTTCACCGTACTCATACCACATGAAGGTGGGGAAATGGTCAAACCACTTTTCCCTTTGCTAAACTGAAAAGCAGAATAGTCTTATAAGAAAAGCACACCTTTCACCTTGGTCAAAGTCCCGTCTGAGCCTTAGTTTGTTCTGCCCATCTTAATGTTGAACTCGTAATATTTATATATATCACTAGTTTATACAGTGTTATAGATTCCCTCAATAGCAGCTCCCACTTGTTCACTTATCCATTATCCATCCATTTGTTTATTTATCTAATGGATATTTATTGAGGGTCTTATCTATTATATAACCTCCCCTGGATGTTGGCATCCTTTAGTGACAGGGCAGGTCCTTGTTGTTGCTTTACCAGAAGAGCTGTACAAACCAGCTAGCACCAAGAACCAGAGTGATCTAGGCACCATGACACTGCATCAGTCAGCAAATGACTATAGGACTTTGTACTCAGAAACATACAGGCAAGTTTGGGTTCCTACAGGTCATGGTGAGCACCTTACCACTAGCCAAGACCAGACTAATACAAATGAAAAAAAAAAAGCAGGGGATGGGAATCAATGGTTTCATAGAAGTTGGGCAAGGACCATTCTTAACTATCATTCTTTTCATAAATCTTCAGCCTTCGTAATCCTCCTAGAAAAGACTCAGAGAAAGTGAGATATTTCGTTAGCAGACATCTTGACTTCCAACACACAGCCTCTGGAGTTGGCTAGCCATTTCTCAGAGTAAACCCTTCCTGATCTGAGTTCAGGGCCATCGCATTCTGTCTCTTTAACACTGTCAGTCAGGCTGCCTGGGAAACGTCATTACTCAGGACTTCACCTTGCAAATAAATAGCTCTGAACTGCAGCCAGAAGCAATGGAATCTCTCAAAGACATTATCTGGAAATAGGCAGCAGACAGCACCTCCAGTCCCATTAATCATCTTTGCACCTACAGTTCTTCTTAATGGCTTTATGGTTTATCCTTTGAACGCCAACGAAGAGTGTGATTTTTCCTGGCTTATTCTATTAAACACAAATCAATATCTAATATAAATGTGCCGACGGTAGGATGTTTGGAAAGGCCAGGAATGAGCAAGGACACCAGTTTTATCTCACCTTGTTCAAAATAGGATGTGAACACTGAAAAGTAAAAGAAAGGGACAGTATGTCTGGCACTTTCTAAGGAGCCAAGGCCTAAGTGCCTCAGGAAGGGACGGCCTGCTGGAATATGGTTTGTGCTTCTCAAGACAAGGAGGGGAAGAGAGGAGCTGGCAATCACGGACTGTCAGAGAAAACAAAACAAGACAGTGTGTAACTTTCCTCCAGGGAGTGATATTAAATTCGGAATGGGCAGTGGTTGTTCTAGTGGGCAAGGAAAAGCCAGAGCTTTGCCTCAGATGCTCTGATGATCACATGCAAGGGAAGGTGGTCATAGACTCAATCACTTCGCAGCATGCCAAGAGGCAGCGGTAGCCTCTTAACAGTGAAATATGTCCCGCAATGTGAGAAGCAGCAGCCTCGTTCTTCAGAGACGGATGTGCAAAAGGTGAGATCTGCCTTTTCCAACCTGCGGAGAAGGTTTGAACCATCCAGATCTGAAATTCACCATCAGCATTTCTGATGCCAGAATTCTGGCCTGAATAGTTCCCATCAGTGACTTGTTTTATATATATTTTTTTCATGTATAAAAAGATGATTTTCTTAAATGCTAAGGCACTGAATATGATGGTCCTAAAATTAACTCCTAGTATCAAATAATTAAACTTGACAATGTAGAATGTACCCTAGAACCCAGCTCTGCAACCAATGACTATGTCAACCTAAGGAGGTCACCTGACTTTGCAGTGATCTCCTCTCTATTTGCAGAAAACAGAATAGTTAGTTGTTCTGTTTACTTAATGAATTTGTTCTCAGTGTCTTAACGGGTACTAAATGGTTCATTAAAAGCAGAGACTCTGGTTCTGGCTATTATGAATAAGGCTGCTATGAACATTGTTGAGCATATGTCCTTGTTGTGTGGTGGAGCATTTTCTGGGTATATTCTAAGGAGTGGAATAGCTGGGTCTTGAGGAAGCCTTATTCCCAGTTTTCTGAGATAGCGCCAGATAGATTTCCAAGGTGGTTGTAAAGTTTGCATTCCCACCAGCTACGGAGGAGTGTTCCTCTTTCTCGACATCCTCGCCAGCATGTGGTGTCACTTGAATTTTTGATCTTAGCCATCCTGATGGGTGTAAGATGGAATCTCAGAGTTGTTTTGATTTGCATTTCTCTGATGACTAAAGACATTGAACATTTCTTTAAGCGTTTCTCAGCCATTTGATATTCCTCTGTTGAAAATTCTCTGTTTAGTTCTGAGCCCCATTTCTAAATTGGGTTATTTGGTTTGGTGGTGTTTAATTTCTTGAGTTCTTTATATATTTTGAATATTAGACCTGGAAACAATCTAAATGTCCCTCATTTGAAGAATGGATAAAGAAACTGTGGTATATACTCAGCTATTAACAACAAGGAAATCCCGAAATTTGTGGACAAATGGATGGAACTAGAAATTATCATACTGAGTGAGTTAACCCAGAAGTGGAAAGACTCACGTGGTATATACTCACTTAAAATTGAGCACCAGGCCAAAAGGTATGTCCCACAAAAGTTTTCACTTACCAGGAGATTGGGATAGACGTGAGGACATCCTACTCAGAGTCTAGGTAAGAGAAATATATGAGATGGGGAAATAGAAGGACCCAGAACATCCTAGAAACCTACAAGAAGAACATCTTGACAGGTGGATCGGGGCACAGGGGGTCTGCTCAAACTATTGCACTAACCAAGGACAATATAAGTAGTAAACATCGAACCCCTACTCTGATCTACCCAATGGACAGGACATTCTCCACAGTTATGTGGAGAGCAGGGACTGACTCTGACATGAACTCTGGTGCCCCATATTTGACTACCTCCCCTTGGTGGGGAGGCCTAACGACACTCAAAGAAAGAATAAGCAGGCTACCAAGATGAGACTTGATAGCCTATGGCCATATAGTAGGGGAGGAAGTCCCCCTCGGTCATAGACCTAGGGGAGGAGAATAGGGTGAAAGTGAGAGGGAGGGAGGAACGGGAGGATATAAGTGATGGGATACAATTGAGTTGTAATCTGAATAAATTAATAAAATTAAAAAAATAAGTGTTACATTCATAGTGAAAAACAAAAAAAAAGCAAAGACCCTGAGATTGAGTGCCCTTCTGCAGCATCACCTGGCTAAAGACCACAGTGCTCTGGTAAGCTGGGTGAAAGGTGATGCAACCTATCTTCTTCAGCATATGCAGGGCATATCTGCAAGGTTATTCACAAGTACCCCATATGATCCACAGTATTCCTTGCCCAGCCTCACCTCTGGGGTATATCAAAGCAACTTTTCTTACAGAAGACTGAAGACCAAATGTAGCACTGTGTGATGACAAAGTGTATCTGTGTACCCATAAGAGCCTCATCTAGAAACCTTCAGTTCTAACTTTTAGGTTTCCTCGTCTTATTGATTTTGACAAATATGATGATGACATTAACCATTTTAGTACAATGCTGTGTGTTGGCTTGAGGTCATTCTCTCAAGATGGCTGGTGTGATGCTTAATTTTCACTGCCAATTTAACTGTCCCATGGGATGCCTGTATATTTGGGTTAACACCTTCCTATGGCATTTGAGAGATCATTTCCTCCAGCAGCTCTACAGGATCTTCAATGTTCTCAAAGCAATATACAGGTATCCCACAGACACTTTAGCCTCTCTGTCTCTGTCTGTCTCTATCTTTGTCTCTGTCTCTCCCTCCCCCCCTCTCTCTCATACACACACACACCAGAAAAGAGAACAGATAGACAGGTAGCCAGATAGATAGGTAGATAGACCCGTAGATACATACATGCATTTTCTCTATAGAAAGTATTATGCATGTACACATCTCTTTAAAACATACTTACTGTTGTTATTTTTGTGGTGCTAGGGAGCACTGGGGATTGGGTCATGTGATGACCAGATAAGCACTGTGCTTCTGAAATTCATACCCAACCCCACACATGTATATAAGGACACATACAGAGAAATACCTGTCTCTATATAGAGAAATATAGGTGGGTAATATGTGGGCACCTTATAACTAGATCAAGCAGCCTAGAGAAAGAAAGAGAAAGAGGGGACAGAAGATGTCTGTCTTCTGTCTCTAGAGAGCCCTGACTAGGACAGGACAGCTGGCAGAGAAATGGCTGAACACCAGTTTGAGCTCTGGAAGGTGCAATGATCCTCTACCGGTACTGTGACAAAGACAGCATGGAGCATGAGTAGACATTGCGTACTTCACATTCTGTTTGCAGATCCAGAGAAAATAGGAACTCATCGGCGGCTCCCAGGTGGGCTGAGCAGTCCGTGAACTAGCCTGGGATCCTTACAGAATGCAGGTGATAGGCGGAATTAGCACAACCATTTCCAACACACCCACTTCATGTGACTCAGTGGTAGAGCGTCTGTGTAAATGAAATTAACGTGGGTGGGCTCTTCTCCTTGGAGTCAAAGTCTAAAACAATGCAGACCCAAAATCACTGCATTTAGTCCTATTCTGTGGATACATAGGGAGCATTTATTCTAAAAAAATATATGGCAATATAAAACAATCTATCATGAACCGGACGTGGTGGTGCACACCTTCAATCCCAGCACTCGGGAGGCAGAGGCAGGCGGGTCACTGTGAGTTTGGGGCCAGCCTGGTCTACAAAGGAAGTCCAGGAGAGGCAAGACACAGAGAAACCTTGTCTCAAAAAACAGAAAAAAAAGAAAGAAAGAAAAAGAAAATATATATATATATATATCATGTGTGTGTGTTGGTAAAGTGTGGAAAGTGTGAAGCCTATAACACGAAACCTTGGGGGAAGCAGAGGTACAATGGGGCAGACATAGTGGAACTCCTAAGAGGCACACCAAGCAGACCTGCCCCTCCCCAGAGCACTCCAGGAGTTAGCCAGTTGTTAAAGGCTCACAGTCTTCAGAGCTTCTGCACATTGCCGGAGAGACATCAGGTGAGGCCTTATCAGAAAGGGTGACTTAAAGCCAGAGGCAGCCTTTACAAGTTATTGTAGCAGCCCATGAACCAAATTACATTTTGCAAGAATTAAAATGGGAGGGGGGGACTTCTTCTTCCAGAGTGACACTTTTGTGATAGATAGGGAAAAAAAAAGATGGATGAGAATAACCAGCTTTAATCTAAAGTCACACTGAGTCACTGTGTAACTTCCAGAGCCCTCCTTCCCCACCAAGGACTCAAGGCGACTCCAAGGGATGGTTCTGCTCAGCAGGAGCAGTGGTGAGTGTTTTCTTCTAATTATACATAGTGAAAGGGGATATAGTCAAAGGTCTAGTTTTTGCATGGCCTCTATGGGACAAACACATACTGAGCATGTATTATATGGTGACAGCAAATCGTTTTTTCCCCCATTTTAAAACTGTTTTTTATTGAAAAATAAAATCATTCATATTACATCTCAATTGCTATCCCATCCCAGGCATCCTCCCATTCATCCCTCCCTCCCGCTTTCACCCCATTCCCCTTCCCTATGACTGTGACTGAGGGGGGACCTCCTTCCCCTGAATATGATGCTAGGGTATGAAGTCTCCTCTTGGTAGTTCAGCAAATCATTCTTATGATGACTTAGGAATTGGGGTCCCATTTCTTTGAGTCCCATTTCTCAGACCCACTGAGACTAGAGACATTCAGTCAGGCACTCTCTGCAGAGCTGCCCCTCCCTCAGTCTGCCAGGCAAGAGTTCAGCTGCCCACCTAGCCAAGCAATACGCGCCCCCTTCCTTTCCTCCTCTCACAACCTTCCACTGATCATGTCAATCTGTCCCCTAACATCCAGTTATTGTTTTCTCTTATTTTACCTTCATTTGTCTGACCAATGTAGAGTGACCAGAAATGTAAAATTAAATAGCTAAAAGTTGCCTGTCTGTATGTATCTCGCAGAGAAACCTTACGAGACTCCTTTGACTGCCTGTATCTGTTGCGAAACCCTTGTAATGTAATGTGTGAGTGCCTGTAAATCTCTTCTGGCTTGCAAACCCAGTGGGCCATATCTTTTGATTAAGTTGGTATCTTATTTTCTTTTATTATAATACCACAGAGATATTCTGAAAACATCTTAGTGGACTGTGACAATAATGGAGAATCACGGGAATTAATCTGAATCATGTGGCAACAGTATAGACATTGGAGACAGAAATGAGAACCCTGGTTTGCCTATTACACATCTCAGCCTTAGGTAGACCATGGAATGGAATGTGAAATACTGTTAGTGTATTTTACAGAAAAAAAAAAGTCAATTAAAATGTAGGAAATAAAGTGCGCACCCAAAAGGAAATGTGATTTTGGAAATGAACTGGTTAGCATTTACAGTAATTACTAGAGATTACCACCAAATTACTAACCAAATTACTGGGAGAATGGTCATATTATTCTACTCTTATAATAACACTGCATACCAATTTCAAGTAATTGTCCATAATTTCCCTGACTGAGTCCAATGAGTAATTTGAAACTGATCCCCACCCTGGGTCTCCCTATTTCCGTCCCTCCCTCTGCAACAGAGTTTGCTATTACTTTAACCTGAAGACACCACTCTCAACTGTCACTATGCATTTCCCAGCCTCTTGCTACTTAGGGCTAGAATAGATGACAATGCTAAAAACATCATCATTGTGGGACTCTGACCTTAGGACTGTGATATAGATTCATGTGACACAATTTAAAAGTTGTCCTCTCCCATCTGAAGTCACGAGGGTAACGCCACCATGTACATAACAGTGGTGACAAAGGGCTAGGAAGTAATTCACTTGACCCACTTGTACTTGTGAGAAGAGACTTCTGGCCCTGCAGAAGCTGCTCTACTGTGGAAAGAGAGACAAGGGAACGAAGGATTGTCACAGATGTGGGTTCCAGAGGCAAAGGCTCAATTGGTGCCTGAAATTTGAAATGTTATTAAGAGTCCACATGTGAGAAGGAAAAGAGCAGAAAGGACCTTCTGGGTAGAAAAACAAGCCAACATTCAGTGTGGCGAAGGGCCCAGGGCCAGCCTGCTAAAGCTCTGCAGAGACAATGCCCATCATAGTAGTCTTCCCCACCCAGCCTGGGCATGGTACTTCTGCCTCCCTTGTTCACTGCCATAAGCTTCCTTGGTAAGGATGCTGAGAAGGCCAGCAGGGAGGTTCCTCCACTGCAAGACAGGACACTGAGCGAGGTGAGAATTAGAGGCTGTAAGCCAGCTGCACCCCCCACCCCCAGCGGATCACAGGTCTAAATAAGAGAACATTTCTGTAAAGCTATGCTCAGGTAAGGATCCTCCTAATGAGAGCTTACTCTATAGATTTAGGCCCACTCTTTGTAGGCCTAAGGGATTGGGAAAAAAATCCCAATTAAAGCAAAGAGAAAAGAAAAAAAGAAAAGAAAAGAAAGCCATCTCCAGAAAGCAAGACATGGCAGAACCGGCTTTTATCATAAAGGATACACCAGTGATTGGGAAACTGTTGTTGTCTTTTCAAATCAGCCTAAACTGGATTTTCAAATTAGCAGCCCCAACTGTGGCAGCACAGTTGCCTGCATTTGTCGTGCGGAAAAGTTGTGTTCACAGATAAGAGAGAATCATCTAACATAAGGCTACCGCGTTTCCCCCTTCTCCAAATCTGGGAAATGTGGCTGATTTGCATATTTAGCATACATTTGCATTCTGTGTTCAATAGCCCCTAACTCTAATTATGTAAAATAAGATAAATTAGTACATTTCACTGCCATTGGATTCTAGCCCTGCAGTTGGGGGCTATGGAGACTTAACCCAACTTTTTCCTCCTTTTGGGACCAGCCCACCCTGATATTTAGGCTGGAGACAATTCCCCTTATGCCTCAGTGTGGAGGGAGAGAGAAAGTAAGAAAAAGAAAAGCCTGTCACATCTCCAAATAGGGTTCTGAATTTCCTAGTCTAGGAAATACAATCAAAATGCCAACTTGATCAATAAACAACACGCCCCTCCTCCAAAATCCCGAAATTTGGAAATACTTTCAGAAATACAAAGCAAAGTACCATCAAATGAAACAAAAAGTGGCCCAAACCCAAGTCCAGTTTTCAGCTTTTGGAAGCGTGTAGATTCCTATGAGGATGGAATTGAATAGGTCTGCAGAAAAGATGTGGGCCCGAGAGACTGGGAACAAATGGTGGAAGGTGGTCTTAGCTTCCTAGTCCTTCATTCTGTCTCTACATCCCACTGATCAGATATGTGCTATTTCTGTGTCATTATGGAAACTGGGCCCTATTAGCAGCCACGTCCTTGTTCTCCATCCCTCACTGACCCTCCCACGCCACTCCATCCTCATTTGAAGAATATTTATAAATCACATTCTAAATGTTCCAAAGTACGTATGTAGACAAGAAATGTAGAACCAGCTTGCTGGTAGCCACATGGGGGAATTGAAAATATGATAATAACATAATAAACACAGTCAGAGAGGCAAGCAAAACCTGAGATGGACTCACATAACAGTGGCCAGTGGGATGGCTGAATAGTGTATGACAGTTTTCCATGTGGAGAGATGCTTTCATGTGTCTCAAAGTGAAGCATTCACCAGGTAGAGAAATGCACAAAGAGGGGTTGGACAGTGAGAGTTATGGATGCCCAAATATTTGTTCCCATCAACATGAGTGCCCAGGGAATGGGTCCAAATATAAGCAGTGGGTTCTTGGGAATAAAGACAAAGGGTCTTCAGCTGTGATGTCAGAGTTCAGGGCAGAGGTGAGAATGCTGAGACTGTGCCTTTTAGGCAGCAACACCCCCTGCCCGCCACGGAAGAAACTATATAATCAGAGATATAGCAGTGGGTTGCATACACCTGATGGAAGAAGTAAACAGTAAACATTGTGGCATGGGTAACGCCATATAAAGACAGCATAAAATAGAAAGCAATTTCTCTCTTTTTGACACAACTGAGAAGCAATTAGAATTCACTTTATAAAATGAAGTGAGATTAAATGCTTATTTGAGGCCAGGTACTATATGAGGAGCGCAGTTAGTCATTCTTTATGAAAAGCATAGATTGGAAAGTCAGAAAGGAAGGGGACAAGCAAAAGGCAGCACTGGCACTGATGAGATATGTTTAACATTTGACATCAATTGTACATTTTTTATTTAATTTCATAACATCCTTATAAGATGAAAAATGCATTTTGCAACTGACAAAATTTCAGACCAGTGATGTTTTGCATGTTGCTCAAGTTCACTGGGCTAATAAGTTGAAGAACCCATACTGAATCCTTGACCTAGTGTGCCCCAGAGCCTGCCTCTCCTCCTCCCAACACTACCTCCTGTACTCTGATGATAAATAGCGTGCTAGGTCTTAGATAGGGCAAGTGTGAGCAAATAGTAGAGCATCCCATAGGAACTATCAAGTGAGCAGCCACACATAATAAGATCACAGACCTACAGACCTGGAAGGCATCTTAAAAATTACATAATCATGGAACCAATGTTATAAAAAGAGATTAAAGTCACAGTTGCCCAGCTGGGAGAAATTCACTGGCCAGAAAGTGAATGAAATTGTTTATTAGGAGGCTAACGGACTGTCCTTCAGATGTGTCTACCTTGTAGAACTGGAGAAGGCAAAGAACTCATGGATGGGATAGTACAGAAGTTTCCTGAAAAGCCGAGAATAGAGCCAGGCATCTCCCCATCAGCAATGGAGCCAGAACAGGTGGGAGTCAGTGATTCCGAACATCTTCAAGAAGTCAAAAAAGACAGGCAATTGTCTATGGCTGTTTCTGGCATGGTGATTGCCTCAGAGAGATCTTGTCAAAAAATAAAATAAAATAAAGAAAATGATACAAGGAGTCAAATGCCAGGGGTGAGAATATTTGCTTGGTTCTTTTTTTATTTGACTTAGATTTTGAAAAATAAGATACAATTGAAGAAGAAACACGTAAAGTTGGAGTTCTGCAAAGATTTACCTTGGTTATAGTTCACTATGGCTTGAAAGGGGTACCACAAGTTATAAAATAGCATAGGGTTATGGTCCACTGAGATGAAAACTGTTGATTTCATAGAAATTCAGAGCAATCTGTTTAGATACGTGCAAGATCCTAACAGTAGCTTCCACCATGCCTGTAATAATTCTAATCATAACATAATAAATTTTATTTCTACCCAAATATGCAAGCAGGGATACTCAAAGTTACCATTTAACAGAACTGAAAACTGGTTGTTCAGATCCAAGCCTAGGAAAAATCCTATTGGTTCCAACAGGAAGACACTTTCCGAGGGGACACAGTTGTGCCACGCCGATTCTGACTAAACATTGGCAAAAGAACACTGAAGCCAGAAGAGTATCTGAGCCGGCCAAATCCATCCCCGAGGCTCCTCTTGTGCATTAGATGCATCTACCCCAACTATGTCCTACCTCCCACCATATCATTTAACTTGCCAATGAGGCACAAATGCACCCCACCTCCAGACGCTGTGACTCTCCCTGAGATCTGAGGCATAAGATCTCTTCCTAAATGAACTGTGACATTATCTGCAGAGCACCGTGGTGGTGGATGCTACTTGACAGAGATGTCTAGAATCCGGGGAGTGGTGGTGTCTATGTTTTACTGAGCAGCAAAACACAGTGAGAATCAACGCTAGATAAGAGCGGGTGCGTTCAACAACCCCAAACCACATCTTGCTAATTAACTACTCTCTTTGGGTGACTGAGTTAATTTCTGCCCATGGTTAAACATGCTGTTTATATTGCCTTGGTTGAGGGTCAAGGCCTGCAGAAAGAAACAACAATTAATGTCCTAATAATGTCATCTGCTTCACATGACATCACATTCCATATTATTTTTCATACTATACAGGACTGAGCTACACAGAAAATGAAGTTATGTGAGGAGTATAAAGACTTCCTCAAATATTAAAAATATAAATTGTTTTTACTGTCTTTGTGTAACAATTAAAAATAGACAATTTTAGCCGGTATCTTCAGTGAGTAACTGTTTTTCCCTTGGAGGTAATGCATGGGATTTTCAGTGTCTTAAAATTTTGGAAGCATTAATGTCAAAACTGTATATACCCCTGGTTAAAAACGAGAATCAAACGGCAGAAAATGAGTAGTATGGAAAACAAATTTCTCCTGACACTTAGTATTTCCCTTCCCTGGTTCCTCATTCCCTGGCAAAGAATTAAGGATCTCATAGTTTCTTATGTATCTTTTCAGAAATATCTTTTGTGTCTGCATGTTCCCCAAGGCAGAAGCACAGACACATACTCACACATAAATGCACCATTTCCTTCTTTACACAAACATAATTCTATTCTACATACCACTTTCTAGCTAGCTTTTTCTGTCTACTAATGTGCCTTAAATATTGATCCTTTTTAAAGTTCGTTTTTATTTTTGAAATTAAAATATAATCATATCATTTCCCGATCTCTCTTTCCTTCCTCCAGCCTCTCCCATGGGTCCCCGCCCCTTGCTCTCTCTCCAATTCATAGCTTCTGGCCTCTTTTTCTTTAATTATTTCTAACTACACAAATACAATCTGTTCAGTTTGCATAATGTTACTTGTATGTATATGTTTTCAGGGCTCTACATATCTGTCCTTAAGAGGAACAGATATATCATACTCCTATGTGGGATACAGACTATTCTATTATATAGATTACTGCAATCAGTTTCACACTGGGATACCTTTACATTGCTTATTATTTATAAAAGTGAACCATTTGCCGGATGTGATGGTGCATGCAAGCAATGAGAAGGCAAAGGCAGGGGCATCTCTGTGAATTTGAGGTCAATCTTATCTCAGCCAGGCCTTCATAAAGTTAATATGTTCATAAACTCTCAAAAAGTTAATATATACATAAATAATACCATTCAATTTTATTCTTATTATGAACATTAATTATTATACAGTTTTACGTTGCCACATAACAAGCCATTTATAACTTAGGGACGTAATAATTGTTCTACTAAAGACACTTATATGTAGCCAAAAAAAAAAAAAAGTCTGAAAAGATATATTTTTAATCTGCATAGGGGAAGGATCCAGGAATTTACTGGAATGGGGATGGCTTGTTCCTGTTCCATAAAGTCCATTGTTCATCTTGGAAGGCTCAAGTGACTCAGGGAGTAGGAAGACATGGGGAGGAAACAAAAGGATACAAGATGGTGCCCACAATTGACTTTGCTGAATCCTCAGCAGAAATGATAAGCACGACTGAATCTATCAGCCAGACGAGGTGGCACACACCTTCAATCCTAGTACTCAGGGAGGCAGCGGCAGCCAGATTGCTATGAGTTCTAGGCCAGCCTAGCCTACAACATAAGCTCAGGACAGCCAAAGCTACACAAATAAACCCTGTCTTGAAAATTACTATGATGACAATAACAACAACAACAACAACAGACAATCTATCTGGAGGCCTTCCAATAGGGCGGTGTGCAGGAGAAGAATCATTTCTAGGTAAATGACTCCTCCACATGACTGCCTCTCCCTGGCTGGGCTTAGCTTCAGAGCCCTTCCATATCATTTCTCATAAAACCAAACTAGTTCCACAAAGAAGGAACAGTTCAGATTAGAGATATCTTTTTGGTATGTTTGGAAAGTTAATCTGCCACAACTCTCCTTGAATGCTGTTTGTCTGTCTCTGTCATTTGCAAAATTGTGCAGGCCATTACAGATAAGCTATTGTGAGTTGGTCTCATGTCTTCCCACATACATACTCCAGAGTGTTGCCAAGCATGTTCGTAGAACAAAAGTACCTTGCTACCATACCAAGAGTAAACAGCACCCACAATGAGTAGACAAGTTCCCAGCATGCAGTGTCTCTACCAGTAAAAAAGAGGGACTAAACTAAGTCCATCTAAGCTTCATCTTCAGTTATAAGTTCTAACCTTCTAAGACCCTTGAACATTTATTCCATCTTTGAGATTGCGTTTTTTAAGGAAGAGAAGAAGAAAGGTTAGAAGGCAGCCCTTAGTTTTCCAGTCTTTTTGCATTCTCTCAAAGAGGAGAATTGACCAGGCATAAAGAGCTGCAATGCTGGCCCATCTGTAATCCCGGCACTTGGGGAGGCAGAGGCAGGCGGATCTCTGAAAGTTCAAGGCCAGCCTGGTCTACAAAGAGAGTCCAGTACAGCCAAGGCTACACAGAGAAACCCTGTCTCAACCCCCCCCACCCTCCAATTATTTATTTATTTATTTACTCACTTATTTATTTATTTTTAGGATAGAATTCTCTCTCTCATTTATTTACTTATTATTACATATACAGTGCTCTGGCTGCACATACACCTCCATGCCAGAAGAGGGCATCAGATCACATTATAGATGGTGTGAGCCATCATGTGGTTGCTGGGAATTGAACTCAAGACCTCTAGAGAAGCAGTCGGCCCCCTTAACCTCTGAGCCATCTCTCCATCCCTCCAATTTTTTTAAAAGGAGCTACAATGCACATCATACAGCCAGGGGTGTAGCTTCAGCACTCCCTCCTACTAACTGAATAAGATAACAAAAGCACGAGCATATTGTCTACACATGTATGGGTAAGTATGGAAGGCATGGTAAAGCCACTCTGGGAGTACTAAAAAGAAAAGAGGGCACTATAATTACTTTTAAATTATTATCACTCTTCCTTCAAGGGACTGAGATGTGAGAGGAGCAGGTAGCAACAGATCTGACAAGAATGCTTTCCAACTGCAGAAGAATGTCACAGACATAAGGGATTGGTATTTTAAAGGCTCACTGTTCACACAGCAGCACCTCTGCTGTGTTTTCTACTATGCTTAGCTTTGTTACTTGCTCTGCCTAAGTTGTAGCATGTGAAATATATTTCCAGCCCCAGAAATAATTTCTCACAGGGATTTATATTTAGCAAGTCAATCAGGAGCCAGCCTTACATCAGTTTGAGTATCAATGTTTCCAAGACCAGAATAAAAGGCCTTTCCCTCTTCTGCTGGGATTTGGGGAAGTACAAAGAGGAAATTTTTGGATAGCAACACCAGGGAGAAGTTCCTAGGAAAGAGAACAGGGAAGACAAAAGACAGAGGAAGGACAAGGAAACGCAAGGTAAAGGAGCTGTCTGGTTGTCTATGTGACTAAGGTCTGGGCAGACTGTCCACACGTCCAACAGAAAAGAGATAGGCCACACAAGGGAGCTTCAGGAAAGATAGACCACCAGGCAGCCTTCTTATTCTTGTCCCTCGTATAAATTTAGTACTTAAGTCAGACTAATGGGGATGGATAATATTCCCCAGAGATCAGAGGCTGGACCACACTTCTAATGTGTGACAAATAGAAAGAGACACAGCCCTGCCTTCCACATGCTTGGAGATGGATAGACAGTGAGAAAACTCAAGAATGGTCTGTGTGTGCCTAACATTCCTTTTATTTCATTTTCTTCCCCCACCTTCCGCCATCCTTGTAAGGCAAAAAGGAAAGGAAATGTCATTTCTCTGGAGATGTAGCAGAAGGTTATTTGCTTCAGAAAAGGGCTGTCTTAAATAAATGAAAGTTGTCTGTGGTATGCCTTTGTTTGTTTGGTGTTCCTTTTTTCCTTTTGACACCTTCTCGGTCACCCCATAAATCACTGAGAATCACCTTAGCAATCCCTGAGTTTGTAGGAGTCCCTTGCTGATGTGTAAAACGCGTAAGAATGGGCCAAGGCAAACATCTCTAATGTCTTCTTTCGAAACCAAAATGCATTTTAATAATTTAAAGCTGCAGTCCTTTCAGTCACTCAATAAATTATTTACAAATTTTACAATAAAAAAAAAAGAAAGGAAAGAACTCTGTTCCCTTTACAAGTTCTAGAACATTAAATCATGTCAGAATAGATGAAAAGGACAAATCAACCCTAAACTCCTGGAAATCATACATTTTACTTCTTTATCTGAGCGCAGCACAACGGTTTATAGGGTACATGGCAGCTGGAGATAGTTTTTACAGGACTTGTGACCAAGCACAAAAGGAGAGAGAGTAGGTGACTTTCTAATGGTATGTAGAAAACATATTGTTGTTAGCCTCGGGATAATACTGTTGTTAACTACTGTTTCAAAGACATCCTCAAGGAAAGTCAAATAAAGCTGTTCAGCTGAAGGAAACTCAAGTAGATTCTGGGCAAGAGAAGAGGCTACAATGATGCCTGGCTCTTTGGTTCTGAAGTCCTGCCCGAGTCCTCCTATAAAGCATAGACAAGTACTAGGAGGCTGCAGTCAGCTCATTGCTTAATCCATATGACCTTCAGGTGCGTGAGAAGCAAGGGCTGCTCGACCCATGGACTAGAGACTCATCCTCCAACAGATACTCTATAACCTCCAGGATGAGAACAGTTGATTCTCCAACACTCCCACCATATAGCTGAGGGCTGTGGCATATTTGCAGCCATCCCTCATCTCATTAGAAAAACATAACCATGGAAAGGTTAAAGTGAGAAACATTAAAGGACAGGGCAGAGCCACTCTACTTTGGCAGTTAACATTATTGCCATTAATAACTTCTGTCCTCACCATCTTGCCTTTCAACCAACGCCATAGTCTCTTGTTCCACAAGAGCTGAGAAGCATGGTAGTTTGTGGGACAGGCTCTCTGGGCTGTCACTCATCAGTGGTGAGGAGGCTAAAGCTTACCTGGATAAACACTGCCCATACCAGGCCAAAAGCATAGCTTTTGTGCTTGGAAGATCCCGGTAATGCTGGCTTCCTAAATAAAGAAATGACCAAGAACTAAAGACAGAAGCCAAAAGTCTGATTTCTCCTGTGCAAAAATGCATGCAGACACTGGTAGCTTGCTGCCATTTCAACAGAGAGAAATGAACTGCATTTTTAATTTAGTGGCGAAATCTGAGATAATTTCCTGTTTTAGGTGGAGGAGTCTGGACAAAGCTTTGATCCTCATTAACAAGATAGCATTTTAATCTCGGAGGAACTTGTAATTCGTTGCTACTTCCTTCCCTCTTCCATTAATAAGCTAGATTTTTTTTAACGCCTCCAACGTCTGTTTTTGTGGAGTTCTGAGGTCAGGTGTGTTCATAGAGGCATCTGAGTGCTGGTTAAAGGATCTTATTTTCTCCTTCAAAGAAGTTGTAAAAGTTAACAATATCTCTGGTGATCACACCTTCGTCAGCCTCCAATCTCCTGCTCAGTTTCCAGGGGAGCCAAGTTACAAAAGAGACAACCTCTGCAAAACCCAGAGCTCTTTTGTTTTAATTCAGCAAGATAGATATGGACCTCCACATCTGTGTGTGGAGATCAGAGAGACAGAAAAGAAAACGGTCGAGTTTCTGGAGCATGCTCTTTATTTATTTATACATACAACTCTTTACCAAGAAGAATTTAATAGGGGATGCAAGGATGCATACAAAAGAGAACGATACATTACACATAGCAAAGAAAAAGGACCTAAGGAGAAAAAGTAGAAAGACAGAGTTGGCACTGGATGATCTTCACATGGCCCTAACATCCATCACATCTCCTTCCCTGCCTTCAAGTCCATGAGGTCTGCAGCATGATCGTACCTTGGTTTTGTTCTGTTTATTAGGAGCATATAATTTATAACTAAAATACAAATCATTTGCCTTCTATAACACGGACATTTGTTCAACTATGTTCATAGCTGCTTTATTCATAGGAGCCAGAATCTGGAAACAACCCTAATGTCCCTCAACCAAAGAACGGATGAAGAAACTGTGGTACATTTACACAAAGGAATACTACTCAGCTATTAAAACCATGGAAATCTTGACATTTGCAGGCAAATGGATGGAAGAGAAAAGACCCTCCTGAGTGAGTTAACCCAGACCCAGAAAGACACTCATGGTAATACTCACTTGTAAGAGGATATTAGCCCAACACAGATGTCCCCTGAGAGAACTCACCCAATGGAGGATTGGGACATATGCTGGGACTCCAAGCTGAACTCTGGGCGGGGCATTGAGAGTGGTATGGAAGAATGGGGAAGGACCCAGCAGAGGGTTCAGGAGCCCCACAGGGAGACCATCAAGGCTGGCGGATCTAGACTGACCCAGGGGGGCCTGCACAAACTGAGGCACCAACCAAGGACAACGCATGCAGAGAACCTAGACACCTGCTCAGATATAATCAATGGACCACTCATTCTCCATGGTTGTGGAGGGAACAGAGACTTCCTCTGACATGAACTCTGGTGCCCCTGATTTGATCATTTCCCCTTGGCAGGGGGGCCTTGTAGGCACACAGAAGAAAGAGAGACAGGCTATCCAGATGATACCTGATAGCCTGTAGTCAGATGGTGGGGGAAGAGGGAACCAGTGTCAGAGGACTATATGAGGAGAATAGGATGGAAAAGGGAGGGAGGGTGGGGGAACGGGAAGATACAAGCAAGGGGATAACATTCAGGATGTAACCTGAATAAATTATAATAAAAAATCAGAACACACGATTAAAAACACTTCTGCTGGGTAGGTGATTTGAAATGTCAACTGTTCAATTTCTTAAGGCATAGGATGCAAAAACTATGTTAGTTAAGTTTCTTCAAAGCATCTTGTTTTCTTGGCTCCAGTATCTCCTTCATCAGTGCTCATCTTCGCATCTGAGCAGTACATCTGTGAAAGCTCACTTGACGCTTCAGTCTTGGGATCATCACCTCCCTGGGGAGACAGTTCAACACTCTGATACAGGAATTGCTCTCTATCTCATGGCAGCCACACTCTCCCATGTAACTTGCATTGTTTTTCTTAAAATACTAATGTTTGAGCTTGTCTAAATACAAAGGATCACTTGATATCCCAAGTTTCATCAGTGCAAAGACAGTTTCCTTTGTCCTACTTAGACCTTCAGTACCTGTTACCCAGATAATTCGCTTATCATACAGATGTTTCCAATTCCATGATCTTCTGGGGGCATCTTTTCTTTGTCTCTCCATTCTCTCAGCCATAATCTGATGCATTAACTGATGTTCCTCTTTCTTTCTGAGGCTCCTGACACCACCTCCTCTCTGAACCTACATTCCTCAAGAATCTGCTGAACCAAGTCAACTCTGGTAGCATCAAGTTCTCTGGCTTTTGTCCATTACCATTTAAGTATCCTGCCTGAAAGCAACAATGAATATTAAAATGTGAGCATTTAGGCCTTCTCCCATCTTTCTTAAAGGCTTTTGTTTTCAGATGGAGGTTTAGGAATGAGTTAATGACACCAGATGGTCAAAAGCAGGTAAGCTGTAAA
Source organism: Acomys minous (assembly GCF_964271855.1). Classification (NCBI taxonomy): domain Eukaryota; kingdom Metazoa; phylum Chordata; class Mammalia; order Rodentia; family Muridae; genus Acomys; species Acomys minous. Next base: position 90,369,895 of record NC_140494.1, on the reverse strand, counting down.
AGCAGAATGCCCCACATAGAAAGGAAGATACAACCCCTTCTTTTCTAAAGAATTAAGAATCTTATTCAGATGGCTTAGAAGAATATTTGGGGTGTTTGCCCAAGAGGAAAAAGCCATTTTGAATGGGAACCAATGATGGGCATGTCAAATATTGAGAGAAATTCAGGGGAAAAATCATTGTAAATCAAATTGGTACGTATTATATAAAGAGAGGGAGATCTTTTTGGTTTTCAAAATAAATATTCATTTTCTTTGCAGTGATACCTCATATTGCTCCTGAAGGCTGCTGGTTATTTACTCTAGCTGGAAGCAAAAAGGATGCACTTGATTTGGGTTCTGTTCAGTTGTGGGCATTCTTGAAAATAAAACCCAAGTCTTTCCTAGAGCTGGTGCCAAGTGCTCTGACCTCCTCAAATTTCTTAAAGGTCTCCTTGCTCACTACACATGTTCTCTCACATTCCACCACCAGCTCACCCCTCTGCCTACCACCTTTCCCTCTCACTTAGCCACTCTTCTCAAAAGGGCCAGTCAGCTCGGCTAACTGCAATGGATGCTTCTGGATCTTTGGCTTTTGAGTGCAGTGATTCATTTGGAAGCTCTCGTGGACAAGATCTTCAGACATTTTTCAGTATGGCTCATCCTCAAGATCCCATACTACAGCTCAGGGAATGTGCCCTTTCCTCCAAAACTGCCCCCCTCTCTTTCAGCACATTCTCCTCTTGTGGGTACTGCAACCTCTATAAGACCACCACCAGACATTGGCTTAATTTCACAGGGTCATCAAGGCCAGCATGTGGCCTCCTTTTTAGCTTCTTCATCTGGGAGCTCTCCATTTATTCTTCATTCTCCAGGTACCACTGTAATCTCACTGGTTTGTGTTATTATCCAAAACCCATCACTAGATTTTTCTCCTTGTTACAGTCCCAGTGGGCAGCTCCGTGCATGACATTCAAGGGAAACTAAATAAAACATCTGTTAAATAGCAAAACCCTCATGAAGATGAATGGCCAATGACTAGCATACTGTCATCTTAAACTAAACCACTGAGAAACTGTTCTGAGTCTCTGAACTTCACTTCCCTGAAGCGCACACTAAGAAAAGGACATTACAGAGCTGCCTTGAGGGTTAGATAAATAACATATTCAAGTAGTTGGTCATACAACGTGGTCAGTGAAGGTAGATTTGCTCTCCTTATCTCTATACAATATGTCTATACTGAATCCTAGCTCTAAATGGTAAAACTTAACTACAGTTGGTTGTACTGGAGAGATGGCTCAGAGACATACTCGCTGTTTTGGCAAAGTATCCAGCCTTGGTTCCCAGCATTTACTCGGGGTGGCTCAAGACCACTTGTAACTCCATCTCCAGGGAGCCAGCACTTTCGTCTGGCTTCTAGAGACACTGTAAGTTCTGCTCATACAGGAAAGCAGGTACACATACATATACATATATAAAAGTAAATAAATATTTTTTTAAAAAAAGAATTACCACCAGCCAAAGATTATGATGAAATATTTGAGGTACAGATGAACCCCTGCTATCAATGTCGCTTAAGGAAGTTTGATCTTCCCAGGACACTCTTCCCCATGACAAGTGCTATGCACCCTAGGTGTCTCACCTAGCCTTTCTATTTCTGACAGCAGGAGAGTTGTCAGAGCAGTGAAAGAGAAAAGGTAAAGAGACGCAAAAGAAGCAGAATCTGCTTCCAAGAATGGCAAGCAGATTATTCAAATGCATTTTGATTTACACATGACAGATGTGTTCCTGAAAAATATATGTAAACCGAATCATACTTTGAGTCACAAGGGAATCTTGGCATTTAACAGAATTCTCTATTGAAGCCTTTCAGAACAAGAGCAGCCAATAGGACGAGCAAGCTCACATGGTTTGTGTGGCATGGGCTTATGTAAGCTCTTCTCTCTCCTGGCTGGGCTGAATTCATGTACGGTTTATGTAAATGAAGATAATTGTAAATGTTAATTTCTGTTGGAAAGCCATCCCCTGGAAGGCCAGATCAGAGGAAATACACGGAGGAGGACCCATGGGTGGGGGCTATGGGACCTTTCCCTATCTGCCTTTGGACAACCTGAGTCCAACATCCTTCTCTGCCCATCACAACTGAGTGAGCTACGGACACCTGCTCAAAACCACCGGCTACCTGCCATTCTAAGGGGAATGGCTGAAAATCAGAGCTTGGGAAGAGCAGGCTAACAGCTCAATTAGCTTCAGTGAGTGGGCTGTGCGGTGGGGCACGCTGAGCACAGAGTGCTCATTGTGCCATTAGTGTCGTTTCTGTGACTCTGCTACTTAGCTCTTTGCTGCGCACTTCACTGGAAACCCAGGGACAATGATCAGAGAACCAAGGAAAATTGTGACGCTGGACAAGAGAAGGAAAGAAGGAAGTTAGAAAGAGATAGTAGGCATTTTATTGAGCTGCAAAGGGAAGGCTGTCGTGTTCAAAGGCTGGCCGGAGAAAGAAGATACTCAAGTAATATTTATTCTGCAAATGATTCCAGGCTGAGATCTATAACTACATAAAACAGCTTTTTTTTCTATCCTCTAAAGAAGCCTGGCATCGCTGTCACATGGCCACATGCCTTGTAGTAGACAGCATCAATGGTGGACAGAGGAATAGGTTAGGATGAGTGCCTGAGTCGCAGGTACAAGTCCACCTTTTGTCTTTGAGTCTTTCCAACTACAATGTCTCTAGTTACACACGCCACGCCCAGCACAGATGGAAACTGGTTCAAATGAGCTATGAATGCTCCATACAGAAAAACTTAAGAGGTAAAATAGATATAAACTGTGCATTTGAGGCCGGCCCATCACTGCCACCCTGCCCAAGAGGAAAAGAACACAGCAATGCAACAGCAAGGTAATCTTGGGAACTTGCCTTAGTCAACCTTTCCCAATCATTGATATTCTACCCCTCAATAATACTGCAGGGGCAGAAAGTGTGGTGATTTTGTGTGTGTGTGTGTGTGTGTGTGTGTGTGTGTGTGTGTGTGTGTGTGTGTGTTCATTGGTAATTATTGGTAAAAGTGTTGCGAAATTGCAGTTCAAACGTCTATACTTGATGGATGGATTTTCTATCTGACATGTGAAAGTGGCTGCGTGGCTTCTAGAAAATATTGTCTTCTAATAGTTTAATGCCAATATGTAATCCTAGGTGACAGCATCAGGTTTGGTGAATCTTGGAAGTTCTGCCTTGGGCTGACAAATGCAGATTAGTATGCGAGAGTGAAAGAGGAGAGAAAAGATAGGCTTAGGGTCCGGAAAGGATCATGGTCACACTTTTGTGAGTTTAGCAGTTACCTGTCAGCCTGAGGAAGAAACACTGTAGTTTATTTGCCCACAAAACAGAGGGCAATGGATTCTATCGGATCCAATGACAGATGCCACAAAACGCCCAGCACTCACGCATGCTGAGCTTCCCCTTCCCAACAAACTGCAAAATCCAAATAAAAATCCAAGTAATAACAGCAGCCACTCAATGATTTCTCCATCCCAATTGATTCTTCAGATGGAACGTCATCTTGACAGATCTATTTTGATCGAGTTGTCTAATTGAATAGAGTTCTCAATGCTTTTGAATTTGTGACCTCAGACCGCTGTGAAATAAATGCAATTTGGAGCATTATTTCCAAACAACAACTGCTGCTCCTCTGGGAACTTACGAGTCTTTGGAAATTGTTGGGGAACCACCTACTGACTAAGCTATTAAGAGTAGGTGCTTTGTTTGTACCCCAGTCTAATGGTTCATAAATTCAAAGGCAGCAAGTGCTGCAAAAGCAAATGACAGAAGGCTTGCACTTAGGAGAAAGAGATACCCAGGAGGCTGCTGGCCAGCTTCCCTGGATCCTGACCTAGTTAGCTATCTGCTCCCCCCAACCCCCAGGGAATCTGCATGCTGGTAATTAGAGCTATGTGTGGATATCTTGCCTAATGAACCCCTTCAGAAGTGACAAATCTGTTTGGAGAGGGGGTTTCTCACTGGACCTAAAATTCAGTCTGAGCTTCAACTGTTCAACATGACAAAAGGCTTTGAGTTCACCTGAGCTCCTGGTGCATCCAGAGACAAGGGTTCAATTTCTGTGAAGTTTGGCTCCCATATCTGAATGGTTGCTGGTTCTCATGTGGGTGTTTAGAGGGCTGTGGAGCCAGTACCAAGCAAGTGCTAGAGAGCCCATCTCCCTAACTCAAACAAGCCTGCTATGAAAATGCTTATAAGCCATGCCCACACCATTACCAAAGCTCAAGACATTACATGATTTAGCCAAGGTCTCTCTCACAAGGGGCAGACCTGGGATTCCCAAGGGTAAACCACCATCCATACAAATAAGCCAGCCAACTTGGAATGCTGCTGAATGGGACTCAACCTCACCATAGAAGTTCAAAAGACTGGTCTTAAGGAAGGCTCAGCAAAGGCAGCAACACCAAGATGACAAGTGTTCTTAACACTCTTTTTTTCCCCACATGTGTATAAGGGGAATATTGTCAAGATGATTATTTTGAGAATTAAACAAGCTAATAAATGTAAAAGCACAAGACGCTGACTTGTATATGGACAATTCACAGTAAGCAAAAACCATAATTTAATTAGTAGCTGTGTCTTAGCATTCACATTCTTCTGTGACTTCTTACATGCAGGGCTCTTCTAAACTACAAAGCATATTTCAAAATATGAGCAAGCTGTTTCTGTTTTGGAAGATTTTTAAAAACGCATCCCAAAGCATGACTTTTCTACACCCCGACTCTCTTCTTTGTGCTATCTTTCTGTATTCCTCTCCCCCGCCCCAGCCCCTAGCAAAACAGGGGGACCTTTCATCCATTTGTTAATCCATTGCTCAAATAGGACTCATGGTAGGATTGCAAAATAAAATTCAGTCTGTGTAGCCATGAAGGGCCTGTGGGGGCAGATTCTCATTAGAATGCTTTACAATAATATCAATCAGTATTAAAAATGTATGTTCTACTCAATTTTTAAAACATCTTAAATAAATCTTTAAATAAAGCTATTTTGTTTTATCTTCAGGGCTCTGTGAACAGTCAGCCCTAAGGGGCCCTTGCTTCCCCAAGTGTAATTCCTAGAGGGCTGCCTGGCAAAGCTGGCATTTCTGGGGGGTATCTGCTTGTGGGGAGTCAAGTCTTTGGGAGATGCTGGTTGTTTCGTGGGCAACACATTCCTAAGGAGTGAAATATCCTTCCATTAGGCTCATTTACAATCCAGAATCGCTCACAGGAAGCAGCTGGTTAATGCAACGCCGTGAGGAGTGGGCAGCACTCCGATGCCATTGAAAAGGTCAGTGAGCCTACTGGAGAGGAAAGGAGGCCATTGCCCTTGTTATAGGGCTGAGGAAACTTGGGAGAAGGCTAAAAACAGAACTAGATATTTCTAGACCAGAGCACGCTGCCCCTTTTATGAATCTGCCTTTTAGCTGGCAATGGTGGCTTTCTTCTGTACCTTACATGTAAGCCCTTAGTTGAAGCCCAGATGCCTACAGGGGTCAAAGAGAGAATGGTTGAGTGTAAACCAACAGGGAGTAGAGGAGAGTTGAAGCAAAATACACAATGTAGGGTCTAAAAGGCAGTCACATTTACTGAGGCAGCAGCATTGCCAACAACTCTGTAGATGACGAATCAAGCATATCTGTCTCTTGGAATGATCCTTCTTATTTCAAGCACTAAAACCAATCTAGAGCACTGTAAAGGCCTCCGCGTAGCCAGAGCTTTCTGCGTATAACTCTTTCACCCCTAATACTTCCTATAAATTGTGGTTCATTTCTATTTCAGAGACTGCTAACTGCTTCCTTATATTAAAGGCGCCCAATTGGAGCACACACAGTTCTTTTTGAAGCATTAACCTTACATTTTTTTCAGTCTAGTCCACTACTTAAACAAGTAAAAGCTACCCCGTATCCTCTGGTTTTCTGTAGGGTTTTGTGCCTGTCTGAATCTTCTTATGCTATTATGTTATTGTAAACTGTTTTTCTCCCCCTGGTCCTTCTTTGTCTGCTAAAAAAAATTAACTTATTGAGGAGAGATGGTTCAGCAGTTAAGATTACATGCTGCTCTTGCAGAGGACATAGACTTGGTCCCAGAACTCACATGGCAGCTTGAAACCCTATATAACTTTAATTGAGGGGTTCCAATGTCTTTTTCTGTACTCGGAGGGTACCCGGTATGCAAGGGGTGCACATATGTACACGTAGACACCACACATAAAATAACAATAATAAAAATAAACCTTTAAAAGAAATTTAGCTTCTTGTAAATGTGACTCCACCAGTGTGAGATTGCAAGACACCCTCCTGCCTTGAGTACGTTCTAGGTCTGAGTGTGCCTCCACCATTGTGAGCTTCCCAGACACCCTCTGGTCTTGAACATGTTGTGGGTCTGGTGAACTAGACAGGGTATGCACACATATCTGTGTTCGCAACCTGCATATTGCTCTGCTCAAGCCCCAGCGTGCTGTAGTCCTGGTGTAGACAATCCTCTCATCTGTCATGGCAATGCCCAGGCATTAGAGGGCCTTGCTTTAATTCAGTCATCCTACACTTAGAACACGTGTTGGCCTGGGACAGAAAGCTGTGATGGGGAAGGTGTCGATTGAACTTAATGGAAAAAAAATGAACTCCAGAAATTATGCTCCTAGAGGCTAGTTTGTGGCTTTGCCTGCAGAAATTAGTTGTTTTAGTACCAAGAACAGCTGCTTCCAAAATGAAGCTGATGGCCATCAGGAGCAATAGCAGAGCGCAACTCTAGGAGACAGAACACACCACTGTGGGAATCAGGCTAAGGCATTTAGAAAGGGGATGGGTGCTGTCCTTTAAAGGTAGCCTGTTTGGTTGGTAGAGGATTGATGAAACCTGTATCATGAAGACAAAAGCAAATACATCAATTAACCCTCTTTCCCCAGGAAACAAAAGTAACAAAGATCTTCCCTTTCTCCCTCTCATCACCCCCAAAGCAGAATTGGAAGCCAACAGCTCCATCGTTGGGTTCTGCCTGGCACTAATTAGCTCTCTAACCATAAGCAAGGCACCCAGTTTCTCAGCAGCCCTATATAAATACCAATTATGGTTTTTTAATGTGATGAATTTGAATTCTAAGTTTCATTCTTGATCTAAAGGCCTGGGCTTTTAGACTTTCTTTTTGAGTTTTCCGGGAAGCTTTTGGGATTCTTCAATAGGCTTCTCCTGGGCTATTCAGGGTAAATATCCTAAGCAGTCAGGGACGCTAAGATAGCAGCCATAATTGACCACAGTCCCTCTAATTCTCGGCAGCAAGGATTTTATTGTTGTTATTGTAACCATGAAGACGGGGGATGCTTAATATGGAAGACCAATTTTAAAAACTAATTGATTTGTAAATATAGTGAAATTGCCTCTGATTCTGCACATTCATTAATAAGTGAATATAAAGAGGTCTCTTAGACTCGAATCTCTTAGGCTTCCCTAGATATTGCCTTCCGGGATCACAGCTGTGGATGCTCAGCCTCAGAACATACATCTGATATGTGAAGCCAAAGGAGATGTGCAGCTTAGGGATCCCAAACACAGGACCACATGGTTCCTAAGCACTTCTAGGTGCTCCATACTATTCTGGTGTCATTGCATAATCACTTTCCTTTAGAAGACAGAGGATACCTGAGAGGCAGACATTCCTGCAGGGCAGCTGATGGATGCACATAGCAACATTGCAGGAGAGAGCAGAGCTCAGCCAAACCCTTGGGACAGTTTCTCAATATGAACAGTCACATGTAGGGCATCCTCTGCTAAAGGGCATGCTTTCCACACTTTCCATAGCTGCACTTTGGCTATCTAGGGCTAGGCTGATCATCTATTAGTCACGTCAGATAAATCCCCTACTCGGACACACATCATGGAGGCAGAACACTTTCATACTTTTCTGTGTGTGTCCAAAACCAGAAGCATTTGAGTTCAGTAACAATCACACAGAGATGATTCACATCCTGTCTTACGAAATAAATGTCAGGCCAGACATGCCAGTGCAGCCTTCTGGTAAGGGGACAGGATGATGGCCACACACCTACAGCCCCACTGGAGGAGACCCAGTGGCACAAAGAGGAAGCCAGTCTGCAGGAAGCAGCTCCCAGATGACCAGGAAATCAGCTTTCAGCCCTCCGTGGGCAAAGTGCCAAAATGACAACACCAGAGGAAATGCTTCTCAGGGCATTTCTTTCAACTGTCAGCTGTCATATCAGTGCCGGACAATGTCACTCCAAACAGGGAAGCTGTGGGGCCCAAGAAATGCCAAGAAAATGGCACTGAGTGGGCAAGGCAAGAGCCAGCCTCTCCTGCTAATGAATGCAGCAGATGTGGCATTTCTGACAATATTGCTTCTGCCTCACTTGCCATTTAATGTTAAGAGGCTTCTAGAGTCTACTGCATTTAAAGAGTAATGACTGTTTTCAGGGTAAATGCTCTGTTAAATAACCCTGGATTATTGTGTCGTGTTATTACATTTATAAAATGGCATTTCAAAAAATAATAATTGTTTTAGAGTTAATTGATGTTTTTAACCATCACTGTGTGGAGAATTTTTATTCAGCAGACAGGGAGTGAGCAAGGGAGGAAGAAATTTCCATTGGGAGAGTCACACTGAAAAGAGAAAGCATGCCTGCCCATGAAATCCTGGTCCCCAAGCCCCTCCTCCTCTGGCTGCTTTCAATGCCCTTCTTTCATTGCAATTAAAGCAACCACAGGACAAAGGTAAGTCCTTGGCCTCCTCAGAGGGAGTCCACAAGCGATGGGGCTGGCAGTGGTTAGCAGGGGTCAGTGGGAGCCTTGGCACAGCTTCCCAGGCCATTATCGCCCCACGTGGACCGGCGTGGCCCCTGAGCAGCCTGAAGCAATGGCAGGACCCACTGCTCTGCAAAGCAGTGACTTTTCAGATGTGAAGTTAATTACACGGCCGAGAGTCTCAGAACCTACACTGCCAGAGGCAGAGCCGAAATGCAGGGCTATTACAAAATAAAACGCAGAAATTCCAAGATCTGCATATTGGGTTGGGTGCACAGGGTGCATGCGTGAACTGGATCCATGTGCCTGGTGTGGTAGGGATGACATCACTTTCTTCTTTTCAATCAGACTCCCTGTTGTGCCCTTGCTGCATATCCTCAGGGGAGGGCCTCCCCTAGTAAGACATTATGCCTGATCACATGGCTTCCTGTTGCACGCCTCTCTGTGGAGCAGGTGTTGTTTTGGTGATAGGTTTAAAGCTCACTGTCATTGTGGTGGTGCTCACCAGAAGCTGAGTGTCACCTTCACAGCTTACATGCACTATGTAGTCTATCACCCAGAATTGCCACAGAAACTCTTAGGTCTGCTGTAGTTTCCTGGCATGACTTACCCAAGAGCAGTAAGTGGACAAAGACCTGAGGCAGATGAGGGAAGCAGGACCGTTGGCCTCTGATGGCAGAAAGGATGATAGAGATTGTGTAAAGAGTAAAGCTAGAAGTCTTAGAGCCAAGCTGCTGATGTTAGAGCTCGTTCACTCTGCAGCTATTTAAAGCCTTCCCTTTACCCCTCTGCTGATCCTTACAGGACTGTCTGACTACTAATAGAACATGGCAGTTCCCCTACTCCAGTCCCTGCTCAACCACCACCATGGACCACTGGAGAATTACACTCTGACTTCCTTCTCAACTGGAAATCAGTCCTCTGAGCAAAAAATATACACCCTAGTTTCTTACCCTGCCAAGTAAGAGGCCCATGAGTCACAAAGTCCCTAAAACAGAGTGTCCTTGCCAATGACCATGGCCAGATGCAGAAAGAGAAGGCACAAGCAACTTAGAATCCATTTACCTCCCAATCCAATCAAACCTGGCAAAATGCTTTGCCTATTTACACATTCCTCAAGATGCCCCTGAGGAGAGTTTGCCTGGCTGCTATTGTCACTCTCCTGGGGGCAGGGGTGGAGGAAGTAAACTAATATTCTGGGCAAAAATGTCAATCGTAAAGACTGGTGGACACACTTGGAGGAGAAGACAGCTATTCATGTGGCCCCAATCACAGAAGGTGCAGAAGATCGTGCTGGGTTCCTTGTCTTGGTTTTCATGTGGTGGCCTCTTCAGCCATAAGACTCTATAAATTACACTGATAATGGTATAAAATGCCCAGTGACTGGTAGGAGAAAGCCCTGTTCTTTCTCTACTGATATATCTAAATACAACAAAGTGTGAAATTTAACTAAGTAAATATATATAGATACACACACATACATACATATATACATACATACATAGACTTCTTGAGCAGGGAATGCCCCTCCCTTAACCAGGATCACACTGCACAGCATGGAAACAAAAGTAGCTAGGGATTATGCATTTTTCCCTCTTTGGGACACTATAACTGGATGGATGGGGCTCAGTGAGCTTGGAAGATTGGAACTAGTTGAAACACATCAATTAGATCCTGGGTCACCGAGACGCTTGGAATTGCAGGAACCTGTTCAGAGTCAAGGCTAACACTGGGTCTTCTTTTTCATATATAAGAAATAAAGGTCTCCAGAAATCCAATAAGGAAACAACAGGAAGACAAATAAACAGCTAAGACTGCAGGGCTCTCGGATGTCATATTAAAATTCTGACCTTATGTTTCATGAAACTAGAAATCATGACGGTAAAATATCATAAGAAAAAATATTTATATAGCATATTATGCTATAAACTCAGTAGGCAACCAAGACAGTTTTAGATGAAAATGAAACTCTTCTGTTTGGGAAAGCATACATAACTCAGTAGAATATAATGAATTTTCTCCTACATCTTGGTTTTAAGCACAAAGATGCATAATTCATAATTAACTTCATCATAATCATCGTTGTTATCAAAACTTGTATTTTGGTGAAACTATTGATAAAACAACTTAAATAATTTTGGAAACCTTATTCTATATCCTTTTATTTTTAAGTGTCTTACACTCATTTATTTGTACGTGGTACCTGTGCTACGGTGTGCATAACAGAGGTCAGAGGACAACTTTCAGTTAACAGTTCTCTCCTTCCACCATGTGAGTCCTAGGAAGTGAACAGAGTTCATCAGTGCTGGGGGCACCTAATCACTCAGCCATCTTGTTGGCTCCTTTATGCACTCATAATGAAGATGATTAAAATGATCTAGAAAAACATCATTTCCAAGATGATGGATTGGCTGGGTTAATATCTTCTGGACTGCCAAAAGAGGAAATACATTCTTTTTCTTTTTTTTAAATTTTTTTACGTACATTGATGTTTTGCCTGAATGTATGACTCTGTGAGGGTGTCAGATCTTGGAGTTACAGACAGTTATAAGCTGCCACGTGGGGACTGGGAGTTGAACCCAGGTCCTCTGGAAGAGCAGACAGTGCTTTTAACTGCTGAGCCATCTCTCCAGCACCGAAATACATTCTTTCTAATCCTTTGAGCTGAAAGGTCATGTCCAGATCACTCCAATGCAGCAAATGCATTAATTTCTCATTGCTGCCTCCCTTTCTTCTATTTTCCCTTCTCTCTTTCCTCCCCTTCCTTGTCTCTTATTTAGATAACTTTCATTGTGCTCCTTTTCCTAAGAATGAATTATAGGATGCAAACTGAAGAAACAGTGAGAAGAAGGGACAAAAACTGAGAAAGGATAGGGCCTGATGGAATATTCCTATAGATGGGTACGCAGTATTACCATGCACACCCAGTTACTGACTGGAAGGAGATACTTTGCCAGTTCAGGAAGTCAGTACCTGGGCATGGTAAGAGCAAGCCCTCTGACAGCCTTCATCCAGGCCTGTACCTCTCAAGCTGTAGCATTTTATTATATCTTGTATCTGCTATTTGGAACAGCTTCCTAAGTGGGGCCGTCGGCTGTTTTATTTCTGACCTTCAGCTCAGCACACATCACTGTTTCTTCCACAGACTGCTAGCTACCAGGGTGATCCGTTGATGGGTCATGCCTTTGCTTAAAACCTTTCAGTGGCTGCCCACAGGCCACAAATCCATGCCACACCTTCCACTGGGCCTTCGAAAACAGAAGCACATTAGCAGATGGCTTTCACCTGATACCAAATGTATGGCAGAGTCAATTTGGAGGAAATTTTATAATCTTAAATGACACGTAGACAAATCTTTTAAAAGAGGTCTTGACACAGAGTTTCCTGAAGATAAGATTTAGGACAGCTATCCACAACTTATCCATTACGATGGTCTCCTTCCTCCTTTGCTTTTCTTTTATTATTTAAAAGTAAAACATAAACAAATCACAGATTGTCATAATGGCATTGACTGAAATTGACACATGGCAACATTAGGAGGTCTTAAGCATTTGCATTAACAAAAGTAACTTAAAATCAATGATGTGAGGAGATATTATTCAGGAAATCTTAATGACTTATCCTAGTAAAACACTTATGAGAACGTACCCATTAATGGGGGACAATTACTGGAAAGCTAAATTTATTATTCAGGAAATCAATTAACTAGTATTTAATTACTTAAAATTAGAACCTTTTGTAAATATTGGTACACTTTGCTTACAAATATCACTACTGATTAGAATTCCTCAGATGGGAAGTGACTATATTCACTTCACAGTCCTCATGTGGTTTTTATTAATCTTATATTTAATACATATACTTTTAAAGTAATTTTTAATTTTAAAATTTTGCATACAGGTATTAGTTGTACAGAATATACAAACAAATTGTGTTTTTTTAGAGTCTCTATGTAGATCATGTTCCTCATGCCCCACCATCCTGGTCCCTCTTCAGTTCTTCTCTGTGAATTATTATGGTATGCAGGAGGAGCTGTTAAAGCATAGCAGCTATCAAGTGGCCTGGCCCTCTCTTCCTTTACCAAGAGGACTGCCAGTTTCAGTACAGTATTCTGGGCTATCCAAGGCTGCACAACTCACTCAGGACAACCCTCAGACTGCAATTCAGAAGTTCCCAGCTTCTATCTCTGCCCTGTTTCTGCCCATGTTTATTCTTGAAATAACCGTTTATTCTTGAAGTAACCGATAGTTCAACAGAAAGGAGCAAAGAGCACGGACCTACTTGCTTTCCCCCTTTTCTCAGAGCTAGTAAATAGCAACATGTGCTTGGAAAGTCACAAGGCCAATGTCATTGGCTAAGCTTGGGAGAGAAGGTGAGACACCTTGTGTTGACTCCTCCCCTTCTGCCTCTGCCACACTTCACTGGGCGTCCCTTTTGACTCATTTTCCGGTGTTTTCCACGTTGCTATTGGCATAACATCTTATCAGTGGAGTTAATTACATCCACTTGGAGTGTGAAGGACAACTTGATTGTCTCAAAGAGCCAGAGGCCACATAATCCATCTCACTGCTCTCACAAAACAAGTTCCCAATTTTCTGCTGCAGCAGGTGAGAGGGGTGGCCCTGGGCAATGTGCTGCTACCTGCCCTCTGCCACAGAGTCAAAAAGAAGTGTAGTGTCTCCTCCATGCACAGAGATCAGCCTTTCAGATCTTGGCTCCAATCCTCCTAGGACCTCTATACCGTATTTTTCGGAACATAAGAAACAGTTGACCATAAGACGCACTCAGTTTTTAGAGCAGGGAAACAGGAAAAACAGCAATTGGACCATAAGGCACATGCACCCCAATTTCCCCCACACCCTTTGGGGGAGGGGAGATGGTGCTTCTTATGGTCCGAAAAATGTAGTACAGAGAGGTAGCCAAGTTTGCACACTTAGCTGATCACTCTGCTGATCACCTGAAAAGAAATATGTAGGACGGATTATCATCTAATATGTAATATGGTTAATCTCTGGTAATCACAAGTTTATTGTCCCTGTGTAATGATGATGTAGATGCATAAATTTATTAAACACTATCCAGTTTGTTGCTTCTGTATGTGGATGAAGAAATGCAGAAACTCAGTTGCAATGATAGCCAAGATGACTTTGTCTTTAATCTTGGAATGTGAGGATAAGATGAGAAGCCAGTTTCTCAGGTGAGCTGCAGTCTTGAACTCAGTGGTGTGGAGATGCTCTACCTGACTTTACCTCACTAAAACCCCTAGCACAGCATCCTGTCAACCTGCTCATGGCTTGGCCGATTCCTGTCCGAGTCTGTGGCAGCAACTGAGTGGGCAGAGGGAATGGGTACCTCCTGGGCACTGGGAAAACTGAACCAAAGTTAGTTCTGGTAGACAAAGTAAGTCCAGGACAGCAAAAGCTATGCAGAGAAACCCTATCTCAAAAAAGCAGAAACAAAAACAACAAGCAAGCAAACAGAAACTGTGGGTCCTGTGTGTGACTCTCCGTTTTGCAGCAGCCTGGGTGTGAGGACCTGAGGCTTGTGGGTAGCTGACCCACATCTATGAGAGGGACACTCACTGTAGGTTCAGCACTGATCATTTTGCCCCTTGGGTTCTGATAGCCACGTGGTGTGGTCTGTGTGCAGACTGTCCCCTCTTAGTGTTACTATCTCTCTGCGCTGCTTATTTCTAAAACTCAACATTTTAAAAACTACATCAATAGAGTACATGCTGGACTCAATGATGCAAGTGTGAGAACACAGAAACCCACCTTCTTCTTGCCCTTTCTCCTCATCCATGCCTTTTGGGGTCCTGATTGTCACTTGCAGGTGGCAAATAGCATCCTCCCGCCCACTCTTAGATGACTTGTATGCGAAGGTATACACTTATCTGTGTTTTAAACATGTGATGAATACGGTTACACATGTTGCCTTCACCTTCCCGTGAAATACTGTACATTTCTGATGTTATCTTCCCCCTAAGCACCTCATTGTGTGCAATAGCTGCAGGCTTGTCATAGAAAGGTGGTCTAGGGTCCACTGATGAAACATTGCAATTGTTACACATTCGCCTGGCCACCAACTCACCATAGACTGTCCAATATCAAACGATCATTTGCAACACTTGCCTAATTTTTCCCCCTAAATTCTCCTTGAATTTGGAAAGAGACAGCTATTGTGTGATGGTTCTCTCTACTAATTATTCTTTATGGACTAAAGCTAAGGGCTGGTATCAGGTCTGCAGGTTCTTGATTAACTGATGGTGGGTAGAATGCTATCCAGTTAGCCAGACTTGCTGTCTTTTACTCATACTGTGTGGCTGGGCTTGAATGTTAATCAAAAATGTAAATCTTTCACTTGCATAAGCATAGGCAAAAATGAAAATTGCATTTTTCAAAACATTCACACCTTTGTATTCTCACCACCAGCGCTCAAGAGTTAACCTTTTCCCAAATCTTCTCTGAGGCTGCTATTTTTATGAGTTTTCTAGAGTAATTTGTATTTCGTGTTTTAATTTGTATCCCTCTGATCACTCATGAGGCTCAGCATCTTTCCAGGCCCTTATTTGCAATTTTATTTCAGTGTGCTGCTGATTCATATCATTTGTCTGCTTTCTGTGAGGTGATTTATCTTTTGCTGGTGATTTGTAGCTATTCTTTATATAATCTAGTTATTAATGCTATAAATACTGTTAATCGTGTTCTTGCACTCTACCAGTTGCCTTTTAAATAAATACAGTATCCTTTTCTGTTTAGAAACTTTGTATTTAATAAGGCCCATCTAGCCATGTGACAATCTTTCCAATCTAGCTTTTGAATTTTCTTCTTCTTCTTTTTAAAGAGTAATTTATTTTATGTATTTAAGTGTCCAATGTACATGTACGCCTGTATGCCAGAAGAGGGCATCAGATCCCAGTATATACAGTTGTGAGCCACCATGTGCTTGCTGGGAATTGAACTCAGTATCTTGGGGAGAGCCCACAGTGCTCTTAACCGCTAAGCCTTCTCCCAGCTGCTGAATTTTCTTCTTAATTACCCAGAGTTTGTTTACTCCCAGGATTATATATGTCCCTGTGCATGTTTGTTAAGTTTATTTTATCTGATGCTGTCAGAAGTTGTCTATTTACATTAATATCCTGGTATTTATTTCCTAGGATGGTGGGGAGGGGATTCTGGGGTTCCAATCCTGGTCTTAGCACACTGCAAAGGCACCGCACTGAACTACACTCCACTTAATACAGCCACTTAGTTACTGTATTTATTAATTTTGAGAATTTCGTGTATCATGTTTGCCTTCACTGCTCCAACTCTCCCAGACCCACCCATACAATTTTGGCTTTTCCATCTCATACAATTTTAGCTATTTATTTTCAAATGTAGTGTGGTGTATAGTTACCATTGCTTATTGGAGGTGACAGAGGATATACACCTAGGACACTAGCCATACAAAATTAAATGTTTTCATTCCAAAGTCATCACCACCAAGAGAGATGGCCTCTTAGCAGATATTTGTGTCAACAGACCCAGAATGCTCCTTTATTTCTGGTTAACTGTGGCCTAGTCACTTTCATATGAGCCCTGGAAATCTGAATCCTGTACAGCATCTTCACACGCATCTGCAGCTGGTAAAGCATAGGGACTCACATCACCAATTTCATGAGGAACCCTGAAGACAAAGGTCAGTACAATTCATAGTTTCTAAACGAATACAAAAATCTAAGAAAGCAGAATAGAAGATGCGCAGAAGAGTTTGAAAATGTCAGTAGACAAGTGTGCAGCACACCATTAAAGGAAAGAGATGAAACAAAGAAGGACAAAGGACAGAAGAGAAGGAGGAAGGCAGAGAGAACCTTGCAGAAGACTTCCAAGGGTTTGATAGGGACACTGAGGGGAAGATAAAAGAGATGAGTCTTCACTCTCCTGAATTGTTCAATCACAAAAGGGCTGAGATGCTCATCACTGCGGCAGCACACAACTTTAGTAAGACTGACTGGAGGCGAATGAGTGGGCACAAAGCCTTAACAAAGGCAGCACTATTCTCATTCGGGTTTTGTCATTAATTGTGATAGCATTGTCACATCAGGCCGCTGCGGTGGTTGTTTTGTTGGCACTGGACCCTAGGGATGAGCCCCCCAGAGCATAGAGAATGGACTGCTCGCAATCATCAGGTCCAAGCTACCATAACTAATCCATCAGCTGTGGCCTGCAAGGCTGGCTCCTGAGTGTCGATGTGGAGTTAATTAGACAAATATTGTACGCTCAAATCCAATTGATTATTAAAACACCATAACGAGGATTTAACACCACGGCGTGTATTGGAAACACTGTATTATACCTTGGCACGTGCTTGCTCGTCCCCTAAACTGACATCCACTGACAATTAGCATTCTGTGGCTGCTATGGCTTGGTTGGGTTTTTTGTTTTGTTTTGTTTTGTTCTTTTTTTTTTTTAATCATCGCTGATTTAATAAGACAGTTATTGTTCTCTCTGCTAATTAACAACTATGGATTAAACTTGGGAGCTGGGTATAAGGCATTCATGCTCCTGGTAAGCTCTAGGGTGGTTGGTATGATGCCGTTTTAGCCTGACTTGCTGAAGGTCTAGGACCCAGAGTGAGGAGATGCATCTACCTTGAGCTGGGGAGCAGAAACGAATCACAGTGAAGTGTGGTCAGGTACCTGCCCTCTTCTAAAGAAATTCCCAGTCCAGTTGCTATAGCCCTTGAGGCTAGGTTAGCCTTGTGATAATTTTTCTCTGGAGTCTGAATAAAGACATCAGTGTGCCACTTCAAACTCTTGTACCTGTATCATGGAATTAAATGAACGGCACTTTGTTTATAAGCGAAGATGTTCATCTATAGTATGCCATGAATTCTGAGAGATGCTCTTTTACCTGCATGGCTAGGCCTACTTGTGGTGGCCAGAATTTTTCTATATTGGTTTTATATGTTTTCCTATCTTGAAATTAGGGTTAGTTCTTTGTCATTTGTCTTGAAAATTAGGTAAAGGTACAATAAGGTGAAAGTACAATGTGAGCTTCAATTTACTAATTTAATTAAACACATAAAGTTGCTTTTACTTTTCTTGTAACAGGGTTTTTAACATTTGCTTTTTAAACTGTTTCGGGTATTTTTAGTGCTCTAAATATTGCAGGATATTATTCGTTAAGTGAAGTGAATACAAAGGGCATTGATCTTAAGAATACAGCACAATGCTCTTTCACATATGGAAACACACATGCAGGAGCACACAGACCAATTTACAGAATGTTCCAACCATGTCTCAGTACCACCCCACCCCCATACACATATACACATACCAACCTGTCTTGAACACTGTATTGACATCTGTCATGCCCGGTTTGTTTTGCTTGTATTTGAGCCTCCTGAATCTGGAATCATGTAGTGTTCAACTTTATTGTTGGGGAAGCATTTGTTTAAAGAAGTGAAAATAAGAACATCCAAGCTGAGGGTGGGTTAGATTGTAATTTGGAGCTTTTAAATTGGTTAACCTCATTTTGTAATAATCATCAATAAATCTATCTTTTTTTTTTCTTGTCTTCTACTAAATTCTGAAGAACCTGGACAGTTTTAGTAGATTCAGATGGGAATATTTAAGTTGCAAAGGCCACAGAGGCATGCAATTTGCATCCTCTTTCACAGCTTGTCTTTGCCAGGAAAGTTGGAAAATGTGAGGAAAATAGTGTCACCATTGTTATTACAGCCACAGCCTGAAATAGGACTCAAGAAATAAGGATGACAAAGGTATGTTGATGTGGCCACTTCCGGAGGAAGCAGCTAACTGGAGGAGAGGGTATGTGCAGGCTAGATCAAGGCTGGCAGCTGTGGACCTTGAGAACATGATCAGTGAACAGATCGCATTGTGCACTCGATATGATAAGACCCAGCACATTGCAAAAGCTCACCAAACCTGGAAGCAGGCTAGGTTCAGGTGTGTGCGCAGCCATAACTTTGAGCCTGGATTCAGCCCCAGGCAGAAGTCCTTGAGAAGAGCCTAGTAAGACAAAGAAAGCCCTCTTCTTCAGATAGTTCAAGTCCCTAGATGGGCCCAGGATGAAGACCAACAATGAGAAGGGACATTCTAAGATGCTTATTCTCAAAGTGTAGCCCTCAGAACAAGCATTCCCCAATCTGCCTCCATATCTCCCCAAATCAAAGGCATTAGCATGAGGCCCAGTGTCTCTCTTAGTCACTCCTGCGGACACTCCCAATACACACGAACCACTGTAATTTGGGAGGTGAGCAAGGCCAGATCTCAAGAGTTAGAAACCAATGCTTGAGCTGGACTGACCACATAAGAAGTGGGGCTGAATTCTGGGTGACAGGCTAAACCCAGGTTCCCACAGTGTAAGGCTGTTCCCTTGCATACAGACACTGTTGCATGGGCCCAGCATTTCTGGAAAAGCCTAACCATACAAAGTCACATTTACAGGGGATCCGAGCACTTAGAATAATATGTTTAACTGCTTGATTTAAAATCCTCCCACCTCAAAACTGAACTGTTTAAAGATAGAGATCATGCCTGCACCGTGTCTGAAAAAGAAAAGCTTGAACCATGATAGGCTCTCCAATAAGGAATGGAGGGTAGAGGCAGCGGGTTTGAAATAAGAAATAAATGATTTTTTAAAGATAGCAAATGTATAGAGTCTGCACAGTCTCAGTGTCCAGCATGGGTGCATTCATTAAGTGCTTGCCAGAAGGTAGGTGAGAGTGTTATGTGTGTGCCTGCCTGCCAGTAGGAAATGGGGTTCCCTCTGAGGGAGGGGTAAAAAATGTCCTGGAATTACCTAGTAGGTTTATATACTAAAAGGCACTGAATTGTACACTTTTAAAGGGTGGATTTTATGGTATGTGAATTATATCTCAATAAAAATAATTACATCTTTTAAAGAAGCAGGATGTGTGAATATCAAGGAAGGCGTTTTGAGAGAGACATTTCACAAGTCAAAAGCTATGAAAGGCGTAACAATGCAAATGTGAACGGAGAGGAGGACGGTCAGGTTGTACGATGTGCTCACACGAGCAGCGCAGCCGTGGTACCCGGAGTCCCGTGTTCCATGGAAGCTGCAGCAGAGGTCCTGCAGTGGCCAAGTAAATGCTTCCACAGATGGACATCCTATGAGCAGCTCAGGAAGAGACAGAAATGGAGACTTCTGCAGCTTCCCCCTGATCTTGGTGAAAGTCCTCAACAAGAGTGATGCTAACACTTAAACTCAGGAGCGACGTGTGCTGGGATGTAGCCAAAGATGACACAAGACTTGCAAGAAAGGGGGAGGCCCTCAGCATGGGGCCCCATGCTGATAATCCTAGCACTCCACCAGGAGGAAGCAGGAGAATTGGGCTCAGGATCCATTGTAAGACTGTGTCTCAAAAAACAAGGGCCAGGGTGGTGTGGTGGTGGTGATGGGGAACTAGCTCAGTGTTAGTGCCATCATTTTCTTTGCTGGCATTACAAAACTGAAGTAAGCCCATCCCAGATCATGGAAAGAGCTGTATGTTATGAAACAAGCCTAGGCGCTTCCTGGGTCTGCAGCCAACCCCCAGCAAACGTGAAGGGAATGAATGTTCTCGGACCAGGACAGCAGCAGCTGGCCAAACTGCAGCCTGCTCTCTGTCTCTTTACAGCCGCCCTGTTATTACCACCTATTTCTTTTTATGCTGCTGCCAAAATACCACCATTAATCTTTCGCACTCCCTGAAGGCAAAACACGGGTAATTGGATTTATCTGGTTTTAGAATTTGTTAGGTTCCGTTACAATATAAATAAATAACTGACCTCCAGAGCACGGGGAGCCGCGCTGGTGCTCCTGGCGCATCTGGGCCTGGCTGGCAAAAGCGCCCAGCCAGCTCATTCATCTCTGCTATCTCCTTGCAGCAGCTTCTTGCCTATCCTGAGCCCCTCTCCTGCTCTGCTTGGCTCAGGAAGTTTTATTGCCTTAGCCCATCCCTTCTTTCTCCAGCCCAATATCTCTCTGCAGCCCCCACCCCCAGGAGTTTCCATTTTCTAGCTTCTCCGAGTGTCCGCTATACTGTTGGGGAACCTTTCTTATCCCCATCTTCCTTTCACTCCAGACTGCATCGTCACAGGAAAAGACTTAGCTTATGCGTTTTCAATTCCATCAGAATAGACAGCCAGGAGATCCAAGCCCTTCGCCCTATATTATCACTGTTGACACCACCCACGGGCAGGAGGAGGGGGGCTTCAATCTCCCAGCTACCCGACTGAGCACAAGGCTTTGGAGCCACCCAAGGACATAGCTTCCTGTATAAGGACTAAAAGTACTCCTTCCAGGAAAAGTCCAGGTTTGGAAAACCGGCTCAGTGGCAGAGTACTTACTTACCTAGAGTGTATCAGGTTTGAGTTCAGTCTCTAGTGTGGATGTGCTTGTGGGGAGGCACCAGGGGGAGGTTTCCGTGTGCACCACTTAGGGCCTTCATTTACTCATCACAGCCAGGGAGTCCACAAGGAGATCTACTGAGAGCGGGGAAACCCTGGAGAACAGTTTCCAAAGAGCAAATGAGATAGACTCTTTCTGACATTGCAGTATGACGATCCGATGCCTGGAACTGCTGGAGCCATCTTGTAGTCATAAAAATCAATGATCTCAGCAGTTTAGTGGATGGAAACCAACCATGAGAATGCCCTCTCTAGCATCTTTATTAAGGGAGGCAATAAATATCACCGTTATTGACACCATCGTTAATGTCATGTTTTATTTCTTGGTGCTAAATCCTATCTGACATGTAATGTTTTCCTCCCAAGACAGCTTAATTGGACCAGGAGTGGAATGACCTCAACCTGGGACCGTCATGGCTTCTCACCTAGGAATCTAGAAATGGGAAGGGGACACCAGACACTTTGAGAACCCGCGGACTCAGAGATGTGGGCCGTCTTCCTCTGCCTTGTGCACAGGAAGCCACGGGGAAAATAAAACACATATGTGGGCAGTAGGAAGCGATGGGACAATGTGGACGGAAGCAGAGGTTGAGTGGCTGCCTGTGTTCTTGAAAGCATGTACGTCCTACTGCCTTTCACTACAGAAGCCAATGGTGTCTACGTCCCTTGCTTTCCACCGTCTTGATAATATAACCTACTTCCTCATTAACAAAGTTGGGAAAGTCTTTTGTAAATCTTAACAAGAAGCACAATGGGAAAACTGTGTCGTACACATGAGCACAGATGTACAGGCGGATGAAACATCCTCCTGCTTTCCACAAGCAGGCTCATGCTCAAGAGACATGCAGAGACTACTGGGCATCTTGAATGACTCTTATAGGGAAATTTTGCTGGTTTGAAAAGATAAGCATCTCATTGCCTTGGTGCACTCTGGTGGATAACAAACACTAAGAAGGCCACACATAGTATTGAAAACAAGAGAAAACAAACAAAACACAAACACAAACAACACAAAACTGGTTTTGGCTGCACCAGAACCCAGTTCATGGGTGTGTGCCTCAGCATCCTTGATCCTGCATATCAGAGGAAGCTCAGTACAGAAATCTGTCTTCTACACAACCCACTGGGCAATCATAATGCCTACCCATCTTCTGTAAACTGGGAACTATGAACGTAAAGGTGACTGAGGACAATGAAGAAAGATTGACAGAGGATTCAGCATTAAATAGGGACCTGAAACAAGCAAGACCCACTTAGGCAGACAGAAGCTGGGATGTCAGTTGTAGGAAAAGAAGCAAATTTCAGATCACTATGCAGATGGAAATTGCGTACATTCGTTACTGCTTCCATCTTTGCTGTGGTTTCAAATGTATAAATGTCTCATTGTGCCTACTTATGCATTCGGGCAGATGAGGACAACAGGTGTGGTAGATTTGCCTTTTGTCAAGCCCTCATTGCTAACACGTAGGGCATCAGAGGAGTTCTTGAAACAGCTAAATTTGTGTCCTACTTTCCCCCCCCCCCAAGAAACTACAAACAACTAAAGATGGGAAAGTGTTGGGGGTGGGCATAGGGGTGGAATTAAGGATGAAGAAACATCCTGATCCTTCATGATGGTATAGAGTGAGCTAAGCATGTGAGTGCTGTGAGATGGAGCAGGGTCATGTGGTCATAACCAGCCTGAGCTAACCAGAGCTGCCTATGAGACCTGATCTATGACCCTGCTCTCTGCAGAGCATCTTTTAAGAGTTCAAGCAAGGCAAGTCTATTGAAGACAAATCCCTTCAATTTCTTTCTTTCCAAGCAACTCTTTGTCCGGGATGGTGTTTCTTTTCTCGTAACACATTAAACATTTTATCCCACTCTCATTTTCTTCACATGGTTTCTGAAGAGATGTCCAGAAGAATTCTTATGCTGGCTTTTTTCTACAGCAAGGTAATTTTTCCCACCTAGTATTTTTTTTCAAAAGTTTTCTTCTTGATAAGAAACTTGAACATTTTCAGTTTGAATATAATATGCTTAGACACAGTCATTTAATTTTTTAAAATTATCCTGTTTAGGGCTCTTAAAGACCTTCCTCAATCTGTGATTTTGTGTTTGATATTAATCGTGAGGTTTTTTTCAGTCACTGCTATTATAAGCATGTCTTCCACTCTTTTTTCTTTTATTTCTGGTATTTTCATCACAGATGTGTCTTTTGCAACTGCCTCACAATTTCTGGATTTTCTAGATAATGTCTTTTTGTTTCTCTCTAACTTTTAGTATAAGAAATTTGCATCAGTACTCTTTCAACCTACCTAGTTCTTTTCTTACCTATGTTTAGTCCCAAAATGAGTCTAGGAAAGACATATGTCATTTTATAGCATTTTTAAGTTCTAGAATTTCCCTTTATTCCCTGTTAAAATTTCAGTCACTTGCTTATGTTGGCCATCTGTGCTTACATGTGATCCATGTTTTTAGCATATTACTAATGATTATTTTAAATCCTCAGTCTGATAATTCTAATAATATCTCTGCAACATCTGAGTTTTTTTTCTTTCTGATATTGCCCTGTTTCAAGCTTTGCCTTTTTATCTTTTAAGCTACAGGGCCTGAAATTGAATATTTTCATTTCCTACATGGGTTAGGTTCTAGTAAAACTTAAATCCTTTAAGGGAAGGCATTTCTTAAGAAAATTTGAATCCACTGAGTATATTTCTAAGTGGCTACCCTTCACTCTTTGACTGTCCTATATCTATCACAAGAGCATTTTAGGAATCCTGAAGATAAAATTCACAGATGTGCAGAGACTCCTGAAACCCAGCCTCTGAAGGGCTTATGTCAGGTTAATCTTTGATGTATGGCTTCTTAGAATCCTCAAAGACCCAGACACCAACAATGACCATTAGGTCACCATGAGCCATGCTTCTCTGTATTTGCCAGTCTTCAGGATTGTGGCTTGTTCTGTCACCTCAAATCTCTGTGTTATAATAAATGTCTTACTTTTAGAATGTGAAAGTTTGTTTCCAACGTCAATTAAAAAATAGAAATAGTAGGAAGTGCGATGCTTTCAGTCGCTCTTGACTCACTTCTGTTGCTACAACAGCGTAAAATTTGGTAAAAGAACAGCATCCTGAATCTTTGTCCTCTACAGTTGTTCAGGGCAAGAGATTCCTGCCAGAAGAATACGAAAGTACTTAAAGCCTATGGTGAAAATAGGGTTGGATCCTTCAAGAAAGCAGAACATTTGAAAATAGCATTCTATGTTGCACACGCATACGTGTGCGTACACACACACACACACACACACACACAGAGAGAGAGAGAGAGAGAGAGAGAGAGAGAGAGAGAGAGAGAGAGAGAGAGATACTAGAAGCAGCATAGCCAAGAAAAGATCTGAAAGTCTCCAGACAGGTCTGATTAGCTCAGGTCTTCTAGGCAGGGAGGCCGTCTATATCTTGCAAATGTCCAGCTTTCAACATAAAGATAACAAGGCACACAAAGAAAGAAGGAAACATGGCTAAATCAAAGAACCAACAGAATCTCCATAAACGCCATGTAGACATAACTTGTAAATATATTTGAAACTTGTTAAATACCTGCCTTAAGCATGCTTAAGGAAGTAAATAACTACAGGTGTGGGGAGCGGGCAGAGAAGGCTCGGTGGGTATACAAACTAGGCAAGGCTGAGTCTGGAGCATCAGAACCCACATCAAGGCCAGACTGAGTAAGGGTAGATGGCTGTACCTGTCATGTATTCCTACAAGAGATAAGAAATGAAGACAAGAGAACTGTCTTTTCAGAAGTCTGTGGGCCAGGCAGTCTGGCATACACAACAGGGACAGACCCTGCCCTGGAAGGTGAAGACTAACAACCGAGGCTCTCTTCTAGGGCTGTACCTGCGTTCACACGCACAGGAACAATCACACCCAGGCACAGACACAAATAACTGAAGGCAATTGGGAAAATAAGTAAACAAAATTACAACTTCAGGCAAGATGTAAAACTTTTAAAAAATAGCATTGAAGACAAAGTTTGGATCTGATACAGTAACAAATAACAAATAACAATTTTAAAAATTCACTAGGGATATTTAACAGCCAACTTGAGGGGTGGGCGAAATGAGCAACTTGGAAAGTGGTCGTTGGCAGCTAGTATGAAAAACAAGCAAAAAGGGGAAAGTGCAATAAAACAGTGGGAAAGAGGAGGCTTCAGAGGAGAAAGCTGATCTAATCTTAAGAGATTTGCAAAACGCCATCAAGCCAAACAACATATTCAAATCCAGAGTTCCAAAACGGGAAGGCGTTTTACAAAAAGGAGTTTATTTGAAGATATAGCCACCAAATGTCCCAAATTTGAAAGAAGAAATGCATACGTAAGTATAAGAAGCTTACTGAACCCTAGTGGGGTGAACTCAAATATAACTACACGGAGATCCGTTATGACTCATCTGTCAAAACTGAAGATGACGTGAGAATCCTGAAAGCGATAAGATAAACTCGCGAGGCATAAGGGAACCAAAGTAAAGTCCTCTGCATGTTTCCCTGTGGAAGGATAGCAGCCCAGCAGCTCTGCAGTTTGTATTTAAGGTGCTGAAGCAAATAGCAAAAACAAACTGCCAATCAAAAGTTCTATATCCCGTTAAAACACCCTTCAAAATGAGAAAGAATTAAATCACTTTCGTATGAGTAAAGCCGTGGGGACATTATCTCTAAGACTTCTCTCCGAGAAATGCTAAAAGGAGTGTCTCAAACGAAAATACAAAGAAGCTGCAATGCAAAGTAAGAGATTCAAAATTATCTGGCAAATGGACCGATGAAAAGAAAAACTATTGCTATAATTTTCTTGCATTACTCTATTTTTAAATTTTATAGGAGCCTGTCATGGGGGTGCACGCCTGTAATCCCAGCATGTTTGGAGGCAGAGACAGGTAGATCTCTGTGAGTTCAAGGGCAGCCTGGTCCATAAAGGTAGCCCAGGACAACCAAGGCTACATAGAGAAACCCTGTCTTGAAAAAAAATACATACACAAATAAAATTTTATAGGATTCCACAAACCTTATTAGTAAAAAGAAAATTATAAATGAAAAAAACTTCACACCCAAATTAACCAATCGCAAAGCTGACACAATTATTGAACTCAAAGAATTTCTTCTATACGGTTAGAATAGCCATTAAGAAAGGAAGCTGTGAAGCATCACATTGGGTCTTATACTTTCACTATCACATATACTTGCATGAATTTATCCACCACCAAATCCAAAAAAATCATGACAGAATTACAATTAGAAAAAAAATAGCTTCATAGCTTCTTTTGTAACTCATGCACTTCCCCTGAATTCAATTCTTACTAGGATTTGGAAAGCAAAATTGAGGTTTGCGTGGTGATCTGTGCCTATAGTGCAAGCATTTAGGAAACAGAGGCAGGAGGACCCAGAGTTTAAAGCAAGCCTGGGTTACAGAGAGGAACCTTATCTCAAAATAAAGACAAAACTATTAAAAAGTTCCATTTAACGAGTATATAATATGTACTAATTTATAATTTCTATCAATAATATAAATAAGGATCTAATGTTTTTATATGTGATTGATGATGTTATCTATTTAAAATAAATGGTCTCATGTGCACGATACTAAATTTAGTCATCATTTAAACTATGAGGACATATAACAAAGGAAATGTGTATAGATCATTCATAAGCATAAATGAGAAAAAAACCAAAATATATACTTCAGACAAAATCAACCCAATACAAAGACAAGCAGTAAAGGAGGAAATGAACCTAGGGAAGATGTAAGTAATAACAACACTATACAATGAGCACCCTTATTATTAATTTGTTTAAATGAAAATACAATAAACTCTGCAGCCAAGGGACCCAGAGTACAGAGTATGTAGCAATAATAACCATGACAGGGCCTAGCTATATGCTAATATAGAGTTATGCCTGAGATTTACTGCCATGCACAATGAAAGGGAAATGGTGGAACCATTTCTATGTAACTTAAGCTAGAGATCAGAGAAATAAAGCACATTACGTACTAACAAAAGCATCAGCTTCCCAAGAAGGTACAACAACTACAAGGATTCATGTAACAAACAACACAGCATCTAATCAAATAAAACAACTTTGATAGAACAAGAGCAAGACATTGTGCTAACAATAATACTGGAAACACTACCAAAGTGTTCAGTAATGAGCCAAATTGGAAAAAGGAGAGAAAATAAGAGTGTTAATATCATTTTAGATAAACTATACTGAACATACACAGAACACTCCACACACCATAGATGGACTATATCAAACAGACACACACACAGAACACGCTACACATGAAGGCAGATTTTACATTTTCCTCAAGTATGGGACATTTGCCATAAAACTTTGTGTGTGTGTGTGTGTGTGTGTGTGTGTGTGTGTGTGTGTGTGTGTATCCAGTCTCAGTATAAGTCTTGACAAATTTATAAAAGTGAAATGACAGAAAGCATTTTCTGATGGGAACAGAACATGAAATGTATAATAGAAGACGAAGAGCTGGAAAATGCACATGTATGTAGAAACTAAACAAACACTCTTAAACACAGATTCTGAAGAAGTAATATCTGAAAAAATAAAAATAAAAGCACAATATTCACAGGCATACAAGCTACATCAAAGACAATGCAAAGTCTGAGAGTTATAGTTCTAAACACATATGACAGTAAAGAAGGTTTTTTAAAGAAGCTAATTTAAACATGTAAAGGTCTAGAAAAAAAGAGCAAATTAAATACAACTTTAGAAGACGTTCAGAGCTATGAACCTTAGACTAAAGGTAAACAAAAGAATATAGAGAAAAATAAAACCACAATTATATTGTTGGCCAAACAAAAGTTTATTCTTTGAAAAATTAACCCAACTGGAAAATTTTTACCTAGACTGTCAGAGAGAGAGAGAGAGAGAGAGAGGGAGGGAGGGAGGGAGGGAGGGAGGGAGGGAGGGCAGGCGGGCGGGCGAAGATTCAAATAAGAAACATCATGAATGGAAAAGAAGACATGGTAACATTACAAATAATTTTATGAAAAACAAAAGAATTACTCATCATAGTGCGAACAAATGGGCACCTGTAAACACATAACCTTGGTTAAACAGGGAAATTCTTAGAAAGAGTTTACCCTTCCCAGAAAAAATAGTAAGGAAATAACATAGCTCAACGTAAGTACATAAGAGGACCAAATGTCTAATCACCAGTCACCAAACAACAAAGTCCAGGACCAGCTCATTCTTTAATAATAAATTCTCCCAAATATTCACAACTACAACAGCCCTCTTAAAGTCTTCCAGAAGGAATGAAGAAGAGCTAACATTTCCAAACTCGCCCTCGGAACCAGGCATACCTTGATAACAAGATGAAGAAAACGTAAGGCTATAGATGAAACCTTCTTATACATACTGACATAAAAATTCTCTACAAGATGCATGCGTGTAGACATTAAAGGTACCCGGGAAGGATTATATGGTGCGGCAAAGTAATACAAACTCCTGTAATGCAAGGATGGCTAAATTATAAAAATCAATTTTGAAAGTAAACCACAGTAGCATATTGAAGGAAAACTTCAAAATAGGAAAAAATAAATAAATCACATACTTTCAGCTCAACTGATGCAGGATAATAATCATCATAATAAAAACATTTGGCAAAATTCAACTTCCTTTACACATTTAAACCATAAGCATACATCCAACACAGAACACACACACACTCACACACACACACAAACATGCAGAGAGAGAGAGAGAGAGAGAGAGAGAGAGAGAGAGAGAGAGAGAGATTAGAACCTCAAATTTCTAAAAGATATGTATATGTATGTGTATATATACATATATATATATATGCACACTACATTTGAGAACATACTCAATAATGAAAGATCTGGTGCTTTGCCTTTAATAACAGGAGGAGGCATGAGAAACAAAGATGCCAGCCAGCTTCCATCACTTCTATTGAAAATTGTTTAGAAAAATGCAGGAGTAACAAGACAAGAAAAACATGATTAAAAACTTCTAAATTGTAAAAAAAAAAAAAAAAAAAACCAGAAGAAAAAAGATCTATTTACAAGTGGCATAATCCTATGTGCAGATAACATGGAAGAGTTTACCCAAAAGTAGAATGAAAATTTCAGGAAAGCCTCAGGATATAAAACTACCGCACGCAAAAATTAGTTGTACTTCTGGATATTAACAATCACAATCTAAAAAGAAATCATGAAGATGATTCTAATTTTTGAAAAAGGAATAAATTGAATAAGTCTGAGTGTGTGGCTCCGTGACTCCCTGGGTTTGTAAGATCCCTGGTTCTGGCTTCTACCCCTACCACAAAAAAGTAAAAAGAATGAAATAGGTGTAACTAAGAAAGTGAAAACCCTACACACACACACAAAAAAAGGTGTTGGAGGAAAGGTTAAAAATGGATAAAAAAAAATTACAAACACAAATAGGAACACATTTCATCTTTGTGACTAGGCAACCTTGGTGCAGTTACAATGTCAATGCGTTCTGAAAGCGATCTCAGCTTGCTGCAGCCTCTATCTAAAGCCCAGCAATTTTATTTCTGCAAAAACGGGAAAGTCTGTCGTACGGGTCGTACGGAATGGCAAGAGACCACAGATAGCCAAAACTGTATTCAAAAAGAACAAAGTTAGAGGTCTCAGACTTCCTGATTTAAAACCTTAATATAAAGTTACAGTAATCAAAATAGTGTGGCCCAGGCTCAAAGGTTTAAAGAGTCATCAACACAGCATAAATCTAAGAAATGTTATAATGTTTTTCAGTGAAATATAAAGGACATTATATGAAAAAAAATTTCCTCAAAAAATAGTGTTGGAGAAACTAGACATCCATATATAAAAGAACATACAGTTGAACCCTTAACTTATACCACATACAAATTTCAGCTCAAATCTAAGAGCTGTGGATGTAAAACTGATAAAAGAGAACAGGAGGGAAGCTGATTGTGCTGAATATTGTAGAAATTTCTTAAACACAACACTCAAAACACAGGAAAAAATAAGCATAAATTAGATAGCAGAAAAGCTGAAACACTTATTTGATGCTGGACACCAGAGCCTTGGGCATACTGTTATGCTAAAAAGCTCTGCTCTTTAGTGTAAAACCCAGCCCCAAACTTGAAACTTTGATATATCAAACAACACCATGAAACTATAAAAAAGTGAAAGATAAGGCAAAAACTAGGAGTAAATACTCAGAAACGGTCTATCAGACAAATGGTTTGTCAGGTATATGCACATCATATAACTGACTATTGGTTTCTTATGAATCTAGAATGTATGAAAACTACAGCTCAAGAACAAAACTATTTTTTTTTTAAAAAGAACAATTCAACTTGAGTAGACACTTCCCCAAATGGTCAGAAAATGCACCAATACCAATCATCATTGCTTGACTATAAATCAAAACCACAATAAGATATTAATAGATGCTCATTAAATTTAATATTACAAAAATAAGTAGAAACAAGTATTGAGGGGAGGGCTGAAAAAGTAAAAGTCCTTTGCCCTGATAGTAGGCACATAAAATATCACAACCAGTGTGGAAATAGTGTGATAGTTTTTAAAAAATAACTACACAGAAAACTACATGAGATGCAGCTTTTGATAATATATACAAAAGATTTTTTAAAGGGTCCAAAAGTATTTGCACGCCCATGTTCACAGCACAGCAGTGCTATTAGAGTATGCAAGCCAAATGCCCGTCAAAGGATGACTAGCTCATCCAACGTGTCATAGGAAATGTCGTGAATGACTGTTTGAAAGGAAATCTTTCTGATACCTGTTACAACAGGAGTGGCTCATGAAGACATGGCACTAAACCCATAAGCCAGTCACAAACTGGCATGTACTATTTATTACATGATACCATTGCCTCATGTCCAAAGGATAGTCAAAATCATATGGACAGAAAATGAAATAGGCGCTTCCAGGGACAGGGAAAAGAACAATGATGGGCTCCGAGTCACCGGGCACAGACACAGGAAGCTCTGGAGATGGATGGTGACAATGGCACACGGCCATATGAATGGACTTCATGTCACTGAAATAAATACGTATAACTAGAAGACTGATAAGAAGAGGTATGTAACCTAAGAGATGGTTCTGTGGTGAAAAAGCAATTGTTCTTCTTGCAGAGGACCTGGGTTTGGTACCCAGTACCCTTGGATCTGGGCACTGCATTTGGTGCACACACACAAATGCAGACAAAACATTCTTGCACATCAAATAATATTTTATAAATCTAAATATAAATTCTTAAGGAGGCATAAAGGGCTTGGCGGGCGGGGGGGGGGGGAGGGTTAATTTTTTGCAAGCCAGCCTGGCAGAAGGGAAGGTATTCTGAAGGGACGTTGTCTCTTAGCCTGGCTATCAAACTACTGAAACAATGGGCTCCAGTGAAGTGGGAATTTCCCCAGGGATCTTGTTCAGGGGGAAGGAAAGGGCTCCAGCCAGAAGGGGAGCTTGTCTATTGGAAAGAGAGTCCATCGAGTTCTAGCAACTTCTCGCACTACCTTACAGGATGAGACTGAAGCCCAGGCAATGATGGGCTAATGACGGGGGGGGGGGGGGGGGGCACCACACCTGGACCAGGACTGTTAGAGGCAACATTCCTTGGCCCTATATTCAAACTTCTACCTCACTTCAGGACACCAAGGCGGACTTGAGGACTTTCTGCACCTTTGTTCTTCTTCCAAGTAATTCCACTTGAATAAGTCTCATTTTTCTGTTTTCTCCTATTACTTTGGCTGTTTATATTAATGTATTGGGGATGGGTGGCCAGACCTGACTTGGGGCGTAGGTTGTGGCCTCAAGTTTGACAAGATCATATGAAATGGTATTTTTTCACCTCGTTGAATACGTGGGCTCTATTTGTGGAGGTGGAGACTTAACATGGGTATATTTCACTTAAATCAAACATTTCTTTTCTCCATCGCCCCCTCTCCTGTTTCCCTTCTATTTCCTGATCTATGAGCTCTGTGTTCTACCAAGATATTCACTATGTATGAATATTTATAGAAGAAAGCAAACAATTAATTCAGCTTTTAAATGTCTGTTTTGTCTACAGTGCTGCTTGGCACACAGTGGACACCAAATAAATGCTATTGTTTAAGTTGAATACAGTGTGGCCAGCTTTCTAAATCTTAAATTCTGTATTCTAAATTCATACAATCACAAATCAAGCATATTTGAAAAATAAGCGTAAATACACTAACTTTACATGTGTCCTTTTTTTTCTTGGCTTGATTCCCCAAACAATACAATCTAGCAACTATTTGCAGTTTGTGAGGAATTGTGAGGAATTTAGAGATAATTTAAAGTATACACGGAGATGCACATAGGTTATATGCAAATACTACAGTGTTTTATGGAATCCACAGGTTTTTCCAGTCTTGTGTAGGTCCTAGAACGAATCTCCCTGAATAAAGAAGCATAGTTGTTGCTTTAAATTTTTAAAGCTGTTGTTCATTGTAAGCATGCTATGTTTTCAAACGTTGTTAAGCTCTTCACAAATTCAAGGCCGTCTCCTCCCTCTCAATAACTCAGTAAAGTAGATATATAGTCCCTGGGTTGGTTTCTTTCTTTCTTTCTTTTTTTTTCTAATCAGGAAATTGAGGTTTAGAGAAATTGAGTCACTTGCCAACCACACACAGACATTACTGAACTAGCTGAGCTGGGATTTGAATGCGCCTTTCGACTGCAGAGCTGACGTTCTTAACCTCTTGATGGAGGGTGTACTTTATCTTACATTTCACTAAGCACCCATTGACTTGCCAATTGTAAAACAGAGCATATAATCAAGAGTGTTCTACAAACTGTTTCCACTGCACAGGTGCAGTGCACACAGGCTGCTGAGACAGCCAGGAATGTCACCATGGGGCTTGTTACAGAGGCAGCTGCGTTCAGATGACCAAGGGAATGTGTACAATCCTTTACCCCGGATGCCCTCAGAGAGTCTTCAGTTTGGCCTTTCCATCCCCCAAAGTGTGCAGACAGACTTCCAGAACATGCTAGCCTTTATGGAGGAAACTGTGGCAACAGAGAGGGTAGCAGGCATACCTCCCGTGCAGCTGCTTCAAATCTCCTGCCAGTGGCTTTAAGAAATGTGAAATTCACAGAGACTGCAATTGTAACAAGCAGGAGGAGACAGGACAAGTTAAATACCATCTATGTGGGGAGAGATCATTATCTCGAGTAGAATTCAAATGCCAGAAACTCAGGTTGTAACTTCACTGACTTCCCAATTCAAAATAGGTGAGAATATCTCCATTAGAAAGAGAAAGCTCTCCAGGATGTCAGGACTTCTGTGCGCGCTGCATGTGTGCTTGGGTGCCTGTGTGAAGGGCAAGGAACAGAAGAGGACAGAAAAAAGAAGTGTGCAACTCTAAAAACAATTTAGGGCACCTACCATGCACTGGGGATTTATTGAGAAGGAGTTGATAATTATGTGTTCAACAGAGGGTATTCGGGAGGCAACCTGGGAAGAGGCATATCTGATTGTTTTGTTTTCATTCTTTCTTTTCAGACCGGGTCCCATGTAATTCCAAATGGTCCTGAAACTCACTGTGTAAGCTGAGGATGATGTTGATTTCAGATTCATTTGCCTCGACCTCCTACATCCTGGGATTACAGGCACTACCATTCCCAGTTTATATGGTTCTGGAGATCAAAGTCGAGCTTTGAGCATGCCAAACAAGCACTCTCCTCACTGACCCGCATGCCCAGCCTAAAAGAAATGTCTTCAGAGACAGCAGAACAAGCAACTTTGAGGACTATAATCCCTTGCACTTATAGAGGGCGCCTTCTAGCCAATATCTCAGTGGAAGCACAGCCACTATGACAACACCCGATAAACTCAAATTCCTTTGTATGCAGATAATAGCTCCTTTTGGCTCACCCAGGATGTTTCAAATAGCCACAGAGTGAGCAAGAAAGTTCATGTCAGGATGGCATCCCTGGGTGGTCAGTACTGACAAGTAAGTTACACGGAAGCCATGTTGGGCTGATGAATAACAGAGCAAATAGGACCGAGTAGGCCTTCACCCATCTCCTCCAACCCTGAAGTGGTCTTCACAATGAACATTTGGTGAATGTGCTAAAGACAGCTTTGCGAAGTGTGTAAACCCTGGGATGGGGAGAGTAGCCCTCAGAGAGGAGACTCTGGCAGGACAAAGCCAGGTATCAGACCACATACAGCCTGATCAGGATCCAACCTAGATTAGTTAGTTGTTGACTACAACAAATGGCAAGAAAGGAGTGTACAGTGCCTGTGGAGCAGCAGGGGGAAAGTGAGGCTCAAAAAAGGACCACATCCCCTGGATGGGGAGGCCTGGCGGCACTCAGAGGAAGGATAGCAAGTTACCAAGAAGAGACTCGATACTCTTAAGAGCATATATAAGGGGAAGGAGGTCTCCCTGAATCACAGACATAGGGGAGGGGAGAAGGGGGGAAGTGGGAGGGAGGGAGGAATAGGACGATATAAGGGAGGGGCTAACAAATGAGATGTGATATGAATAAATTAAAAAAAAAAGGGCTGGAGCTGGTGGGATCAAGAAACTCTGTGAGTTGTCTTTTTCTCTGCCGGTGGCATCACAGTGGATACCAGGATATGTGTAGCCCCACGGACCTGAGTGCCAGGCAGCCCCTGCCTCGTATCTCACCACTTCCTTTCTCTCGCTGGTTTCCTACCTTTGACTGTTCCACGACTCCACTTTAGTCCCCTCAAACATCCTTCTTCCTTGGCTTCTTCATTTCTCTTTACATCTTAGCTGATTCCAACAACGAAAAGATTTTTGTGTTCCCTTCCATTATTTTCATTTTTGCCTTTCAATTCCTTTTTCTTTCTTAAGTTTTATTTTATTTTTTGATTCCATTTGTGTGGGGCAGGGCCAGGGGTGGAGTGTGTGGGCATAAGAACGCAGGTGCCCACAGAGGCTGAAAGAAGCTGGAGCTGGAAAGACTAGTGGTCATGAGCTGCCCCACATGAGCGCTTGGCATGGAACTCTGGTCCTCCACACGCGCTCTTCACCACTGAGCTGAGACTCCACCTTCTCAATTACATTTTCTGCCTTCTCTTATTTTATTTTACTTTATTTTTGAGACGGGGTTTCTCTCTGTAGCCTTGGCTGTCTTGGAACTCACTCTGTACACCAGGCTGATCTCAAACTCACAGAGATCTGCCTGCCTCTGCTTTCCGAGTGCTGAGATTAAAGGTGTGAGCCACCACGCCTGGCCCAGCTCCCCTTCTTTGTTCATATTTGTCAAACAGCCCTAATCACGAGGCACGTGCTTCATGACAAGTGTATCAACAGACCAACTACAATTTCAGCTCTACGTCCTAAAGTTGGATCAGTAGAAACAGTATATTCAAACTACCAAAAGTTTTGAAAGTATTCGGCAATATCTTTGAGAATATGTTTCCATTTTATCTCTTTTTAATTGCACCTACTTTTCTTCCACATTGGCGCTCCCGAAAAATAGAAAATTATCATATTCATTTTTTTATCTTCGGCATAATTACTTCTACAAAAAAACATTATTTTGTATTATTCTTTGCCACTAGCATACAGCATTTTGGGTAATTATGAGTTAAAATATCTTCTGGGATCTAGCTGGAAAACTTAACAACCACTTATAACACTCTTTGTTCCTAGAATGCATTGGAAATTTGGTTAATTGAGACACCATAAATCTTCAGACCCACTGAAAAATGTTTAATATGCAGAAACCAATTTTTTAAAACTTTATTGATCAGTACTTTTATGGGAAGCCAGGTCAAGTCCTTCTGCATTTCTTTAGTTTAAGGAAAAAATGTATCATTTCCAGGGAAGAGGAGGCTAAAATGGGTCACAAATTTTCTCTAGGGTATGAATCAGTGGCAAGGTGAATAGAAGCCCGGTGGCTGTCTTCGCAGCCTTAATGGTTTAAACTAAAATGTGACCATAAAACTGGAAAGGAGAATATGGAATGGCAGGTACTTTTAGGGCTGAAAGAAATTATCTCTCTCGAGTCTGTATTTTGGGATCACTCACTCTCACTTCTTTCCACTTCTCTCGGGTGAGTTCTTGCCAAGAAATGGCCTGCTTGCTTTGTTTTAGTTTGCAAGTCTCTTGAGGTACTTAAAACTCTGTGGGAGGCCACACTACAGGTTGGCACTGTGGCTCAGGTTCTAAGTCAAAACTTCCCTTTGACAGTATGGCGCACCTGCCAACGGCTGCCATCTAGTTCAGTGTTTGAACACTCAGCCTTCTCCAGCTACAAAGGGGGATACTGATATCCACATGAGCGTAGATGCATATCAGGGACCACAGGAGACCCTCCTTCCAGCTAAGATGGAAGACAGCTAAATCCAACTGCAAAATGCAGATCCCCTGGCCTTCAGTCCAGTGTATCAAGGAAACAGAGGGAGAAGGCACTTTAGCTTTCCTATATTTTCTGTGAGAGAAAAGCCTACTAAGGTCTCTGTGTCAGGGTGGGAAAGGTATGCTGAGAGCTTGAGGAGCAGCAGAAACGCCTTTCAGAAGCAAAATGGGTTCTGTTTCACAATTATGTGGCCGGGTCCTGAGTTAGCTCAGTGGGGAAGGGTGCTTGCCGGCAAATACAGAAGCCTGAGTCCAATTCCAGGGACCCACAAGGAAAAAACAAAGACCTGAATCTCGTACGTTGCCCTCTGACTTCCACACTTGTGCCATGGAATGTACATACCCATATACAAACATACCATACCTATGTACCGAAACAAACAAACAAATAACCGGACAAATAATAATAATTTTTTTAAAATTTACTACGGCAAGTGACTTGCCTTCCCTGAATATAAATTTCCTAGGCCATTAATTGGGATTGTAGTATCTTGAACACTGTAAAATGACGGGAAATTGATGTGACAACTGACACAGTAAATCACAAATAATAGGGGGATTTGTTTTCAAAACATATTCCTCTCCTAAGGCCTTGCAGGTTTATTAAAGAGTCTGCGGGGCAAATACAAAAGGCTTAAACTCTACCTTTGCCTAATCTTCTCCACCAAGAAAATGAGGCCCAGCTTCTGGCAGGACAAGTGTGGAGAAGCCTAGAGCTTACAGAAGAGGGCATAGCAGAACACGGGTGATATGGAGGAGGGGAAGAGAAATTACAGGGAGGAGGATTTAGATATGGAGAGAGATGAGGGAGAGAGATAGAGCAAGAGAGGGTATGTGGAAAGATATAAAAAACACCGAAGAAAGGGGCTTAAGAAAGCCTACTATTTTATAAATTATTATGTGTATGCCTGCATACATATATACCTTCATATGTATGTATATATTACCCTACACTTGGGACAGTGCTCCTCTCAAAAGCCAGAGGTTGCCAAATAAAAAGCCCAGGGCCAGGTGTGGGACACCTCTTCTTGAGCTCTTGGTCAAGAGTGTTCCAAGGACCCCCAAAACAGTAGAGGCTATCGTCACCACTCTCAGCTGCACACCGCAATGTGATGGGCAGACACTCTCTGGTCACGAGACACGGAGAAATCAAGTTGGTGCTGACCAGGAAACCCCTCTCTCCTAGCTAGCTGTAATGGTACTGGGAAGTGCTAGGTAGGCAACTGGAATTGGAGAAAATCATCAACATCCTTTCCCTGTTATTAACTCTGTGGCCTGCAGTAACGACCGGTGACAGTTATGGTAGTAGCTATCTGGTTTCTGACTGAATGTAAGGGCCGCTCCATAGGGAGAAGCATATGTCTTCTACTGTAAACCTGGTCAAGAATCCGTGGTCGGGAACTTCACACGCCCCATGGTTGAAACTACTATTATTGTTTTTGCTAGGTAGACAGAGTGTCAAAGTACTCTCTAAATTCATACCTATAAATGTAAGCGTTTCTCCCAGGTCTCATCTGAGGGGTTCCTTTATGCATTGGA
This sequence comes from Acomys minous, assembly GCF_964271855.1. NCBI lineage: Eukaryota > Metazoa > Chordata > Mammalia > Rodentia > Muridae > Acomys > Acomys minous. The sequence continues at coordinate 90,331,786 of NC_140494.1, read as the reverse complement.
AAGTAATTAATGCAGAACCTGAGAACTGAGGAGAGTTAAGAATACATGTTCCTAGAGATCCCAGCCACAAGTGAGACACCTATATCATTTCCTCTAAGGTTCATGGACCATCACGAAAGAGAGGGTGAAAAAGACTGTGACAGCCAGCATCAGCGAGGGCTAGAGGGAAATAGGACTGCAATGCTCACAAACTCATAGGAGCCATGGTTATTCACCCGCCCCACAAGAGCAATCTAATCAACAGGAAGAACACGCACACACACACACACACACACACACACACACACACACACACATATATATATATACAGAGAGAGAGGGGTAGGGAGGGAGAGAGAGAGAGAGAGAGAGAGAGAGAGAGAGAGAGAGAGAGAGAGAGAGAGAGAGAGAGAGAGAATATGAAGATTTCTCTGGCTATCAGATGAATCTCTTATCTCATGGACTGGGAAGTCAGTTTCCTATTAGTAATAAGTAATTTCAAAAGTTGTTACTGAGAAGGCCCAGGAAAACCGACTTGACTCATCTCCTCAGCTGTATCTCACTATAGATCCCCTCAGACACACAGCACACTCCATCGCCTTTGCTGCCACCCACATGGTGAACACAGTAAGAAGGCCAAAGACTGACTCCCTTTACTGGAAACCAAAAGAAAGGCTAATCCAGACAGAGCTAAACTGGACCCTACATCCCCAGAGAGGCCAGATAAGCAGATGAGCTTCTTAGATGAAAGCTGCTGCATTTCCCAGAGTGTCCAGAAAGCCATGCGGCTACATGTCTAGCCCTTTCCAACACCTCCATCCATCCTTGGCCTGGGAGTACATTTACATTGGGCGCAGGAAGGAGATCCCTTCATCAGACCCTATGTAGGCAAGTCCTGCTCATCCGTACCTGGGCAAACCTGTAACTATTACCCAATCCTAGTGCACACGGTCCTTCAGCAGGGGCACTTTTATCTTTGTTCTGTTTGTTTCCATGTGAATCCTCGCAGAGGCCGGACAGCCTTCTTTCCAGATATATTCTATAGCAGCTAGAAGAGTCTTCTGAACCTGGCTGCCTGCTTGTTGTCTTGCCCTCGGGGATAGTAAAAAACTTCTGCAGGGTTTCAGATCATATTGCATCACTGGTGGATACAACTGTCCCCTCTGGCAAGTGATTTGAGTGGAATCCAAAAGTCCCTCAGGTTCCCAAGATCTCTGAGTGCTGCCCTTGAGTGTCCTACAGCAACACTGTGTGCAGACATGAGCACTTCATTGCTGTTAGAGGTAAGAGTACTTTAAAGAGGCAGGGCCACTAAGGTGGATTTTAGCCCTGAACTGTACTTATTCTTATAATCCCACTGTGATATCTGTATACAACAAATATGACAGGAGCCCCACCATAGCACAATCTGTCAGTAACCACACAGGAAGACATCACAGATCTCCAGTGAGTGTCTGTTACAGCAGACATCTGCAAGTGTTACTGAGATTCACTTGAGGGCAAATCTTGACCACATTGCAGAAGGCAGGAAGCTGAGCAGAAGTGAAAAGAGACTAATGAGTTTGAAAGTTGTGTGTATGTGGGTGAGTGGAGGAGGAGGTGGTAGACAAGATAAAACAGGAATAAGCTGAAAATATCATCAATTGTTACCAAGGAGCTCTACTTAGTCTCAGTAGCAACCAGTGCATGTAATCAGCCTTCCACACCCATGGCCTCTACATCCATGGATTCCACAGTCATAGATAAAAATATACTGAAAATAAATCAAGTGTGTCTGTACTAAACATGTTCTTGTCATTATTTGCTATGCAACACAAGGTAACAACCATTTACTCAGCATTTACATTTTATTAGATACATAGTTTGGAGATGATTTAAGCATACAGGAGGATGTGCACAAAGGATACACATGGCTTTAATGTTAAGAGAATAATGCTGCATATTTTTTTCTCACCTGATGTTACAGAGAGGGAAGAAATTGTTTGCATATGTACACTGTATACGGCATTGTTCATGATCAGAGACTCAGTGGGAGACAGTATAAGAGTTAGCCTGGGGTACACAGGCCCTAAACCCTGAACCCTGCTCTTTCTAGAGCATTGGTATAGTAACGAGGCACATATGTGTCATGAGGGAGAAATTTCAGTGCAAGAGAAGAACCCTGAAAAACAGCCTTGCTAAAATATTATAGGACAAAAAGCCTTCTAGAATAGCAGTTCTCAGTTCTGGCTTGCTTGAAAAATCAGTGGAAGAGGATGTTTAAAAGCCCACATTCATAGCCATCCCCAGAGACATCCAGTCCCTTAGTCTCTGAGAGCATTACCATTTGAATTGTTTGTTGTTGTCTTTTTTAAATTCATCTTGGGGCTGAAACTCAGAGTTCTCCTTATCCTTGGCATAAACTCTACCCTCAGCTCCAAGAGGATATTTTAAATAGTTCTCCAAGTACCTTCACGTCAAGAAGCCTGGGTTACCATCACCATGAAAGAGGTTCCTTTTGGGACTACACTTGTTCGCAGATCTTTTCATGGCCACATCTTGCTAGACCAAAAGTACAACCTCACACCGACACAGCCCCTAACTGTGGCACCTTCAACATTAACGTACACAGGTTGGACACACGCCTTGAAAGAGCCAATAGCTGTACTAATTCACTCGAAAGGGCAAGTTGCTGATAGTGGGTGCACAACACAGGAAACACCCAGTCCAACACCAGCACAGTGACCCCTGGGAGTTGTACTGTCCCGGTTGCCCAGATGATTCTCTGGCTGGAAAGAGTTAAACCTCACACACCCGTTGTGAATGGATCACCTGAGACCCACAAATGAAAGTGCAGGCTAGTTTAGAAAAGAGCCATTAGGCAATGATCCCAGACCAGCATAGAGCAGCAAGGGATTGTTACTCTGCTATGAAAAAGCAAGCAAACACGGGATGGCAACTATGGAACAATCCACTGTGTTGGCTTTCCCAACTGCCTGAAACAAGTCACCACAAATATTGCCACTCGTCTATGGCACCTCTCAAAATATCCTCATGAACAAGGAAGGAAAGCCCACCGAGGAACTAAAGTAAATGAAGAGTTGCCTGTGACCCCCGGAGAAGGTACGGCCAGTGACTGCTGCAGAGATGGCTTAGTAGATGCCAGCTGACCATGGCCAGACCCTGGGCTCCCATCCGAATATGAGCATTGATTCGGACAGAGGGCTCCCTATACTTGTCACATCTAATATAACAGAAAGGCACAGAACATTTTTAACCCAACAGCACATAATTGTAATGAAAGGATTCCAGCCAAGAGGGCCCATTTGTAATAATGAATTCAAATCAAATTCATAGAAGGTATAATTCAACCATAGAGAATAGCACCTTCATTTTCCGTATCATCTCTCTCCCAAAAAGGCAAAATAACTCAGTATTAAAATAATTAATTTTACTTCTCATGCTGCCCTATGAAATAGTTATGGGGACGGCACTATCGCCTCACTTATATAAAATGAGTTTTCATCAGTATTGAAAACTTCAGTCTTCTTTAGCCCATCGCTTCCTGAAGGTCCCTCAGTGCAATCAAAGGCCTGTCACAACAAAACTGATCTCCCACAGGAAGCAGCCATCTTCTCCGGTCTGGGGAATCCCTCCACACACAAAAAATCTGAGGGTGTGCCAAAGCTTCTGGATTTCTGTGCTTTACCTACTGGTCTCCGTTCCTTGTCTGACTTTGTCAGGAAACACGTGAACTGGGGGAGTCACCTTCTGAGAGGGTTTTCTAACGCTGACAGACAGCTTGTGGGTATTTAATTCGTTGATACATCCTGAACACTGAAGTTCCATGAACTCTTTCAAGGAGACTTAAAAGCTACTGTACATAGTGTTATAAAGCTATGGAGAGAGCTCAATGGCAAAATTTTCCTACCATGCATAAGGCCCTGGGTTTGATTCCCCAGCATTGCAAAAAATAAAAATAAAAATAATAAAGAGACAAAATGAATTTTAAATTCTTAAAAAGCAAAAATATTACCAAATAACACATGATGGATTACTCTGAGGCCAAGGCTGCGGGTTCCCACTTACTGGAAACACGGCCTCTCTGTGAAACAACTGAGCAAGAAGTTTGACCGATTAAGAAAGGAACGCAGCTGCCAGCTCATAGAGCAGATTGAAAAACAAGGAAAAGGAGAGAGGTTGAGAACTGAGCCACAGACATCTGCACAGGGCATTCATATTCTTTTAAGAAATATTGAGATAGTAGCAAAGAAATTAAGCCCTTTTAACATAGAGGACGGTATGAATGAATTCATGTTGAGGGAAGAAATAAAGATGAAGATGAGTAACAAGACAAGCGTGTCGGGTAGAGGCACCTTATAAAATCGAGCAATGAAAGAGAGGGCTGAAGTCGAGGGCATCTGAAGAGTCAGATGTGGACGTAGGAATGGGCTTGTCTACAGCAGAGACGTGCAGAGGAGAGAAGAGAGGCAACACCAATGCCGGGCATGCGCTTACTTTTTAAAATCAGCTACAACAATAGCCAGGTAGCCAGCAGCAGCCACAGTTGAACACATAAGTTCTTTCCCACAAAGCATGGAAGGCAACTATTCAGCTTTCCCTTTTTATTCCCTTCCCCATTACTAAGCCCAGCTGTTAAACATTAGAATTGAACATCATGAAAACAGGCCAGCAGCTAATAAAAAAAAAAAAAAAAAAAAAAAAAGAGGAGATCGAAGCTGGCCCTCTGCTGGTAGAACTATCTTACTGCATCCCAGAAGGCAAAAGCTCAAGTTTCTGAGTTTCTGGTTTAATTTGTTTAGGGACAGGAGGAGGACACAAGATTTTGTAAATGTACGGATTATATCCCCCTTGTTTGTGGAACTCTTTGCCTCCAACAAAAGGCTGGAAGAAACAGAGGTATGTGGCAGCGTTCCAACCCCGGGACTCACATACTCTGTGGTTGTTTGCTGTTGGTATCTTTGAACCACCAGTTCCCCCGTGTATGTGTGTTCCCACAAATCGTACCTCAAAGAGCAGACTTGGAGCCCTCCCTGAAGCAACAACATAGTAACAACACACTCTTATCTGCTACAAGTTAAGGGCTATTCAAAGGGCAAAGGTACTTTCAACTCATGCCCTCTCTCTGTAAGGGACATCTCTGGTCTCCTTTCTAGGACTATGCAGATCCACAAGGCACGGCTTTGGGACCTCTCATTAGGTGAAAGGAAGATTCACCTAAGAACCACCCAAGGTAGAAGGAATCAAGTTTAACCCTAGCACGCATGTCAAGCACAGCAATGTCTCAGGGGTTTTTGTTCCTTCCTCAGGGAGAGGCTGGAGTCTGTGCTGGAAGGCCTCCACAAGGAAAAGCAAAGGGAACAGGAAGACGGAAGCCCCACTCTCAATCCCTCCTTGCAGAAGACAGCCATATTCTGGCTGCGGAATCTGGGTCAGAATGTTTTATTTTCACCATAACCATCAAAGTCATAGGCAGGGCAAATGCATTCACCCTGTGTACACTGTGAGACATAGTTAAGCTGGGACGTCCCTGAATCTGTCTCCCAGGACCAGAACTGCCTCATTAAAGGGATAAAAGATGATATCTGCTGAGCTGGTGGAAAGTGGTGGCTGCATTTTTATTAAAGTCTCTGCTGCAGCAGGCCCAGTCCCCAAAGGTTCATATTCCAAGCATCTCTTCCCCTCTGCCTGGGGCACGGAAGTGCTCCTCTGTAACTCATTAAGCTAAAACAAAACGCTCCCCTATTGTGCTTCTCACACAGGAATGATGTCGGTGCATAAAAGCTACATGCTTCCTCTTCTTGGTTCCAGCCCACAAAAATACAAAGGCCTCGCAATTTTCATCAGGGCCCAAGTGCCCAGCACAGGTTTAGCTTGAGGGGCGGTGTCTTCAGCAGACTCATAGAAGGTTGTGCCCTGGCACAGGTAATCTAGAGCCTTCAATCCTGAGATTGCTCCCCAATGCACACTTCCACCAAAGAGGGTTAGCTGACTATGGTGAAGGGTAATCCTATGGGCATCACACCCGCCTGGCCTGGAAGAAAACGCCAAGGGTATTTAGCTAACCACACAATGTTTACATGCCATTGACCCCAGGTCTCATCTGTGTCCACACAGATGTGAAACTTGCCATGCCTTGGCCCCATGAATACACGGAGTCCCAAGTACAGACTTCAACATTCCCTGTAAGATTGCAGACCAGACGACGACCAAATGACAGAACTGTCCAAGAAAAAAAAATGGTATCAGCACGCACACGACGCAAGTGACCACTTCTTGGGCCTGCAAAAAGCTTCTCACATGGTCCAATGCCCCTCTTTCTAGCCTTCTTTTCTCTCTTCTTCTCCCCCTCCCCTTGAAGGCATGAGCAGTGGGTTCAGTCCCCAGAATAAAGAAGGCTCCCTACCTGAGGGTGGCGCTCTCCCCCTGCCGGACCGTCACGTTGTCCATAGCTTTGGGGAAGGTGGCATCTCCGCTGCGCACCGGCACTCCTGTGGGTACAAGGAACAGCAGCCTGAGAGACACGACCACGAGGCACTTCCAGGGCAGGAACAGGTACCCACAGACCCCCATCCTTGTCAGCAACAACTTCCCAGAACTCCCGCGGCTGCACGGTCCTTGTCCCCTGCCCTCTCAGAGCAGCCGGAAGTGTTGAGGGGCAAAAGCACCGAGAGAAAGAGAGAGCAAGCCAGGAGCTGGGAGCAGGAGGAGAGGCTGAGTCCAGGCTCTCCGGAGCCTAATAATTCTTCCTGGGCTCCAGCCTCAGCTTTCCAGCCTAGCAGAACCAGATGCCCCCTCCTGCAACCAAAAAAAGAGCTTTCTCGAAGCTCCCTGGGGCGGAGGGAGCCCGCAGGGAGGGAGAGCGCGAAAGAAGGAGCAGGGACGAAGGTCACAGATTGTGCGTTCTCTGCCTCTCTCGGTGAAGCTACTTTAAGATTCAGTTAGGCGCGTTCTGCAGAGGTCTGGCATCAAAAGTTTATAACCCAAAGAAGGCAAGTGTCTCTGACAGAAAGGAGATGTCATTAAAAAAAAAAAGCTCCTGCTTCAAGGAGAGGAGAAAATGTTTTATTAGATCACACACTTGTATGGCTAGAGTTAGAAAACAACCCCAAGTCTCGCATCTGGACCCCAAGGCGATAAAAAGTTGCACACGGAGACCCGCAGCCGGCGTAGCTCGGATCCTCCACTCTGGGGCTATCCTCCCTGTGGCCTGGTGGGCGACTCCCGCCAGCCCGGACCTCGCCAGCCCTCGGAGCGCCGTGGCGCAGGCTTTAGGCTCGGGGAGCTGAGCGGACTGCGGCCCCCGCCTCCTCCGGGGACGCTGCACGGGACGCGGGGACGCGCGGACGCCACGCTTAGCGGCCGCCCCCGGCCTCCGCGCCGCCTTCCTCCGGAGAACAGCCCCGACGCGCGCGGGCCCCGACCGCTGGGGTTGTCATGGCAGCAGCTCCATCCCTGACCGCCACTTTTTCCCGGTGTCGACTCGGAGCGAGCGGGCTGGCAGGCGGCGCGGTGTGCGCGCTCATCTCGGAGGGTGCGGGGCACCCGGGCGCCCACCTTAACCCCTGCCGCGCCGGGACAGATGCTCTCACTGAGGCCGGTACCCCTGAGGGAACGTGCTGGCGCCTCAGGAGGCTCCACTTTCTCCAAGTAACAGAGCAAGCTGAGGAAATGCTGAGTCCCTTCATGCCTCCCCTGATACGGGTGGGGAGGTAGAGGAGAGGGCTGGGAAGGAGTTGGGGGGAGCGGGAGGAGCAGCAAACTGAAAACTGACACTGGCACCTTTCTTTCGCAATGCCAAGGAGAAGTTGCCAGACCCCGCCCTAGAGAACTGAACTGTCATTGCCTCTCCAGGTAGCTGAACCAACGTGGATTCCCACCCTGGCTGCATCTCTCTATCCGGGCTTTAGTCCTAAGGCACAGCTTCTCTGGGCCCATGCAAAGAACTGTAATAATCTTTCTGCTCTGATGGCCTACCTAGAAACACTTAATGCCCCTTCCACTCCGTGTCTGTCTCCCTAGCCAGCAACTGAATTTCTTCTTACAAGGCAACATGCAAAATAGTCCCCATTATCCGTGCGTCTTATTGCAGCAAAAAAAGAAGAGCTGTGAAAAATCACGTAGAGATCCTAAAAAGTAGTAGGACTGATCTTCATAAAATCCATCTGTGGCTTTATGATCGCAGGAGAGGGCACCATAATAGTGTCAGGAGGGGACTTCCGGGATACAGTGTTCTTGTTCTTAGAAGCCAATCTCTAGGTTGCTTTGGGCTGAGATCCATCTCCTCCAGTCTAAACCCAAGAGCTCCAGCGTTCCTTGGGCCATTATTCTTGCTCGTGTGCTCTGCCTGGCAGAAGCCTCCCCTCTCTGCATGGCTCTCAGGCCTTTATCCTAATTTAATGGTTGCTATGTGCATCTGCTCTACTGTATTTTTTTTTCCTCAAAGCCTTTTGTTAAATTAGGCAGGGCTTCGCACAATTGGTAAAATGAAATGTAATTCAAAATAAGCATTAAGCCCTTCGCATTTATTACTTTAGTTGCTGAAGGATACAAAGGCATCCTACCTGCTCTCCTTTCCAAAGGCTTGAGCAAAAATGAATGCTGCCCCAGTCCCACTTGTAAAAATATTTAGCTCACGAACATGTTTTAGGCTTAATTTTTTTTTTAATTAGGACATCTTACCCTGAAAAGACCGAATATTTATCACTTATAGTCAAATCAGTTATAGTGAAAACTATATCAGGATAACAGGTCTTACTTACTCCAACAGGAGTGAGAGACAAGATTCCTCCTTGAGGTCTTGGGCTGCAAGCAGAGAAGTAATGGTGATTCTGGGAGCACTACCAGAATTTGGGGATTATGACTGCTCTCCTGGGCTCCATACTCCCCTAAGCCCAAGAAAGCTGAGAAAGTGCCCACCACTTTAACACAAGTTTCTCTTCCAGAGTCTTCTGTACTTATATAACCCTCTGGGCCCCATGATGCTGGGATCCAGGATCAACAGCTGGAAAGGCTCTTAGATGTGGTACCCTCTACTGAGCTGACAGTGAGATGCTGTGCTCGGAACTTCTGCAGTCACATAACTTGTGTCTTGAATGTGGGTGGGGATACAACTGAGCCTGGTCAGAAAGCAGCTCTCAGGCTGTCCCTGCTGCTCAGCGGTAGCATGCTCAGATCCTCTCGGGCACCTGTTGATCTGATTTCTTATCAGAAAGCCAGGGTAGAGTCATCATCGTTGCAGTAACTCAGGAAAGGTGGCTCGAGGTAGAAAGAGTTACTGGAGACAGCCAGAAGCAATGAAAAAGCACACAAGGTCCCAGGTGGAAAAAGAATGGCTGAGGCTAGGAAAGAACAGGAGCAGAGATAAACTAAGTGTGGATAAAAGTCCTCAGTAACACACACTGAGCCTTGCGCTTGTGAAGGGACAAGCCAAGAAAGCTACCATTTATCAGGCTAGTGCTCCCCAAGGAAAGACATCTGGGGACCAAGAGCACAAGGACCTGGGTCTGTGCTCTCTTGTTACAATGGCTCCTAGTTTAGACTCTGCAACAGAATAAACCTGGACTCACAAACTTGTGAGTCAGGGGGAAGAACTGCAAAGGTCTTGTCTGTACGTTAGTCTGTGAGTCTACAGTGTTGTGGGAGGGCAGCAGTCTATTTATTTGTATGGCCTTGCTAAGGTCCAGTAGAATACAGGGCTAAAACAAGCTTACATGGGGGGAGGGAGGGGGAAACAGAGCTGAGGTTTACAACGAACATGATTAAACCGTTTTGGCCAGGAATATTCTGTGTAAAGCTTTGGCCAAAGGCAATGATAGGATAGGCCCCTAATTGTGTCTTCTTGGATATATGAACTTATATGTAAAGACAAATTATCATGTGAGTGGAATACTGGCTTTGAAGTTGTGTTTTTTGTTCCAATAGGGTCCCCATGTCTCCATCTATGCAACTCATACCAAATAATACCTACCCTACCAAAAGAATGGAGATCAAGAATATGTATGTATGTATGTATGTATGTATGTATGTATGTATGTATGTATGTATGTATATCCAGATCTGTGCTTAATGAGAAGGGGGAAAGCGACCAGCACACAGAAGCTCAAAACAAAAGTGGTTATTGATAGTTCCCAAGAGAAGGGCTGCATCATCACAGTGTTGTGTGCAGGGTTGATCTGGAGATGGAGAAAGTAAGGAGAAAGTGTGGCAAGTGGCTATTTGGTGGTTTCTGTGGGAGGAGTTGAGCAAAGAAGAATGGAGAACCTGGCATGCTTAGTAGTGGATGATATTTTGGCAGGCTACGTGGGTGCTGAGCTTGGCCCCCGGCTTAGGGGAAGAAATGGGGCCTTGGGTGTGAGGATTAGATGGAGAAAGTGATTCTCCCAGGGAGGCAGTCCTATCCTATGAGAGCCAGTGTCTCTAGTAGAAGGAAGGTCTCATCAAATACACGTGTGGAGGGGATTTTGCCTTAAACCTAAATGCAGTTAGTACTCAGCAGGCTGTGAAACATTATCAACATACTTTATGGTTTTATAGCATAACACGCGTTTTCATGGAATAACAGTGTATGACGTGGAGAAAGGTATGAAGGAAATGACACAAAGCCCACTGTGCAAAGGAAAGCTTCAACTCGCCCACACATGTTTTGTTACTTAGGACAATTTGTAACAGAAACACAAAAGATAGACCCAGACTCCAAGGAGTGTAGTAAGCGCAAGGCAAGGTTACTGGCCACCTGGAGAGAAATGGTGCTGAATGGCCAGAGAAAAGGAATCCTGGCAGAGATTATGATAGAGGGAGGAAAAGAGAAGCAGAAAGGAAGAAAGGCTGTGAAGAGTTCTGGTAGCTTCCAGACAAGAACGCCAGTGGCAGGTGGCAACTCGAACCAGCAGGTGGTATCTGCAGCCCACAGTCTGAATGGCCCAGAGAAGCTGGGGAGCAGTAAGACACATCGGAAACAAGGAAGTGCCTGTCACAACCTAATGATATCCGGTTAAACTTGATGAAATGAGATGGTGTGATGTTGCTCCCACTGTTTTCCTACTTAGATGTAAACTGTGCTTGGTGATAAAAATTTCTCCTGCCTCTTGGTAAGGGTAGCCCAGTGAAAGTGTGCCTTTGACCATTCCACGGAAAGGGCAACCTCTCAGAGAAAGCAAGGGTAAAGACTGACTGCAATTTCTGCCCAGGACCTAAACAATGCCTGACACTTGATACTTCAAGGCATCAGTGCCCTGCTACAGCCTCTGTATGCTTTGTGTGTGCATAAGGTAGGGTGTGTGTGTGTGTGTGTGTGTGTGTGTGTGTGTGTGTCTAAGTGGTATGACAGGCTGTGCAAACTGTCTCACATCCTTGATGAATCACACAGCAGGAGGCAACTCACACAAATAAAAAACAAACTAATTTTAAGAATGACAAAAACTCTCAACACTGGAGGAAGGATATAGGGATGCAGGCTGTTTGTCTAGCACACAAGGATACCTGGGTTTGATACCAGCCTCGCATGGTCTGGACACAGTGACCCATGCCTGTGATGTAAGCATGAGCAAAGAGGAGAAAGGAAAATTAGAAATTCGAGTTCATTCTCTGCTACATAGTGAGTCTGAAGCCAGCCTGAACTGGGCGAGACCGTGTCTCAGGGTTTGTTTGTTTGTTTGTTTCCTCTGAAAAAAACCCCAGCACTATTTCCAATTTACTCACACATTAAGCCATTTACTAATTCTGTAACTATGACTGCATGTCTGTTTTATGGTGGACAGTATTTAAGGGACTGGCGACGCAGTAGTCCATTAGTAACATAAATATTTTTTATGTGCTTTTCAGCAAAGGTGTGAATAAGTGTTGAGGTGGGAAAAAAGATCATGAAAAAAATAGGTAAACAGACATATTTAGATTGGGCAATGTGCTATAAAAAGTGTTACGGGAGTTGATGAGACGGAAAGGATGATAAGTTAGGTAGTTAGGGAAAGCATCTTTGGAGAGGTAACCTCTGAAGGGAGACCTGACTGGCTATTGGATCCAGCCAAGGAGGGCCAAGCAAATGGCCATGGTGAAGGTGTATGGCCAGGGTAAGCTTAAGGTGAAGGCAAGAGGTGTGAGACCACTGAGTCTTGGACACCAAGGAAGCTGTATTCGGATTGAATTCTAAGTGCAGTGGAGTGACTTCAGAGGCTTTCAGCAAACAAGTACCAGGATCTGAGAAATGAAATTTTGCAAATCTCTTTGACCACGCTGAAGGCTGGAGAATGGATTGCAGGAATACCCAGAGAGTGTGAGAAGCACAACAGAAGGGGATTTGAGGGTGGAGTAAAGGCAGAGAATTGAGGGTGACTTTGATGGCTAGGAAGTAAAGCTTTTCTGTAATAAGGACAGGGATAGGATAGCCCACAGGCAAGGGGTTTGAGGAGACTACAGCTTAGTGCAGACGTCAGATGGTAGGAGAAGAAAGGAGCTTGAGGCAGCAGAGGAGAACTGAGGGCAACACCGTTTTTCTCATTGTAAACCTGCTTTCTCCTTTGCTATTTTTAAAGGGTGTTAAAATTCTCTGCTATGGATGTATGATGGGGACAAAATATTCACAGCATCTCTATTGGACCTAGAGGCTCCCATGCCTTGGCATGTACTTTAAAAATAGGCTACTTTGTTCCACCCTGTATGACCTGCACTATCTGCTTGACTGTAGACATCTCAATCCTTCTTTCCTGCTTGATCACATCTCATCTCTACAGACTAGACTCTAGCATGGTGCCATCAATATTTGTTAAGGAAATAGAATGCTGCTCACTTATAACCTAAACGGAAGGGCTCAGATTTAGGACCTCAAACTCTATTGCAACTTCCTTGCTGTGACATAGAGCAAAGAAAAGCCTCTACTTTATGGTGTCTGGTGGGTGAAAGGGTCTAGGACGCTGCAGGCAGAGGCTAGCCTGACTCCCGCCTCCACAGCCCACCATCTGTGCAGTATTACTTCTGTTGCTTAGCATCATTGGTCTCCAGTTTGCATCTCTGTAAGTGGAGGCATGCATGATACCAGGACATTTGTACAGTGTTGGTGAGGGTCTACCCTAGCCATCTCAGGCTGGCAAAGCAAATCTAGACTGGTGGCTTAAACAAGAGAAGCTTCCTTCCTATAATTCTTCACCCTAGAAGCCTGGAAGCTCAAAGGATAACTCCCCTCCTGGCTTCTGATAGCTACCTCCTGGCTGCATGCACACCCATGACACCCAGACAGTACTCTCTTTGTTACAAGAACACCAGTTTCATAGGACCACGTTCACCTTTTATAGCCACATATAAATAACCATAATCACCTTCAAAAGGACCCACCTCCAATTACTGTCACATTGTTGGGTAGGACATCCACATCCACGTATGAATTTATGGATACTCAGTGCCATCCAGATCAGTGTTAAATGGTATACTGCATGGACTGGCCACCATTGTAGGCACTCATTAAACACTCCATGGTGATATTCAGTATTTAACAAAAAGAAAAAGCACTAAGCTCTGATATCACCGGTTCCTTCTCTGAAGTGCCCCTGTGGACAAATAAGCTGTAAAAACCAAGGTCAAAACATTTCCAAGATATGTGGTGTGTGTGTGTGTGTGTGTGTGTGTGTGTGTGTGTGTGTGTGTGTGTGTGTGTGTGTGTGTGTGTGTGTTGTGGCAAATAGGACAAAGTGAACCCTCCCCCAATTTTAAAGACAAGCCTATTTTTTTTTGTATTTTTTATTTTTTTAGAAATAAGAATCACCTCTTCCTGATGAAAAAGATACAAGGTCATTAGTAAACTTCTACTTTACCTCAAAGAGCTTGCCTAGTTGTGGATCGGTATTGGGAAATTGAGGGCCCCACACAGATAGCCAAACTGATCCATAATAAAATCTGCATCCAGCCATTAAAGCAATTTCAAACCTGTGTGTTATTCAGAAATGAGGAAAACTTACAGCTTGTGTTTATCAGAGGAGTGTTGTGCCCAGCTGCTCTGTGTACATTTGGAAGAAGCATGAAATTGGGAGCCCATAATTTGAGGTATATTTGTATCACGGAAACCCATCTCCATAAGGTGGACCTGGAGAATGGGGTAACACCATTGTGTAGGCTGCTGGGGGGGGGGGGACATGGTATCCTAATGAATGGAAAGGTGAGAGAGACTTGACTGGACTAGGATGATGATGGCTCATATGGTAAAGTGGTCACAGCATAACAAGAAAATTGTATTGCAGCCTACATGTGGAAATTCGGGTGCAGAGGTGGGTGCTCCTGATGCCAAGGCTGAGGGTGCAGAGGCAGGAGGACCCTGGGGACTTAACAGCCAACCATTCTATCTAAGCACTGAGCTCTGGGTTCAATGAGAACCCTGCCTCAAAACTGAATTAGAGAAGTAACTGAGGACACCCAAATTTGGCCTTTTTTTTGTGCCATCCAAAAAGACATGCACACACATATATTTGCATCCATGTGCATGCACACATGAACACACATGCATTAAAAAAAAAGAATGATTGAGCTTCATCCGGGGCCTTAAGAACTTGCAAGAAGTACAGTTGCATGTGAAATGAACTGTGGATGAGGTGTAAAATCTGTGTCCTCAGGATTCCAAAGCAACCCTTCTACAACAGTTGCCCACCCATGGTTAAAAGCATCATTTTTCATTATATTCTTGCACACCTCCCAAGTGAGACAAATGTACACTAAATGGTTTCCCTTATCAACACTATCCTAAAATTTCCAATGGGTATACTCCAACCTTTTTCTTTTTTTCCCTCCTAGGCCTCACCACATTCTTCTTCAATGTAATACACATTTATCTACACCGAGGAAAAGCCAAATTAGCCAGGTAATAAACTGTCTGACTTTAATCTTAGCACTGCCACTTAAGATCTGAGACCTCGGGTAAGTCACTTATCTGTGAGTCTGTCTGTGTTCTTCTATGGGCAGTGTTAATAAGAGGGCCTTTGTAGCTTGGCATGGTGGTGTATGTCTCTAATCCCAGCCACTCAGCAATCTCAGGATGCTGAGAAGATAGTATGATGTGAGCCTAAGAGTTTGAGACTGGCCTAGTCAACACAGCAATGCCTCATCTCCAAATCAACAGTTAAAAACAAGTTTTAGTCTGAGTGCGATGACATACATAGCAGATCCCAGGTCAGAGGTCAGGCAATCGATTTTTCCTCTCTATTTTTACTGGCAAAGTGATGAAATTAACAAAACAGAGAACAAAACAATTAATGGATAAATTAAAATAACAATGATCTAAAAATCAACTTAAAATCAGCACATTAACAGAAAAACATGACACACAAAATTGCATATGGAGAGGAATCTTCTAGTTTCTCGAAACTGTCAGCTATATAATACAATGGCTATTAACGGTATTCTGGTATCCTCTCACTCATTCCAAGTCTCCATGTGTATTTCCCAAGCAGCTGTCTCCCATAAGAACTGTAGGGTCCCTGAGAGCAAAGTGTTTGTTCATCTTGATTCCTTTCCTACAGCCAGGATCCCTGCACAGAGTAAGAGCTCTGCAAATATTTGCTGCAAGAGAGAGCTGATGTCTGCTCTCTACAGTCTCTAGAAAGTCAGTGTATTAGTCAGTTTTCTCCGGGGTGACTGAGTTAATAATATGAATAAGTAGGTAGGTAGGGAGAGAGACAGACGGACAAGCAGACACACAGATGATAGACAGACAGATAGACAGATGATAGACAGACACATAGATGACAAAAAATGTGAATTGAGCTTGATCATACAATGACAGTATAGGATATGGTTTGATCTGAGAGATGAAGATCATTAGATAGGCGTAACATGGTTAGGTCCTGGTGCAAAGGTCTTAGAACAAATTGATGTCAATTCTGTTGTGAGGTGAAGGCCTAGAATTCCAGGGAGCCTTCTTCTGTAAGTCACAGGGTCCAAAGGCTAACAGAGTCTTCCTGGTGTTTTGATGTCTACAGAAGAGACAGGTATATTACAGTTTCAGACATAGGGAAAAAATATCCTCCTTTCTTCTGCTTTTTTGCTTGCCATGTGTCCAAACCGATTTCTCTGGCTCCCACAGAGATTCAGTAACTTGTGTTTTCTATTGTATTAAATGTTAGTTACTTAAGGTTTATCTCTTACAAGTACATTTTTGAGGCAGTGGGCAGGCTGGCCTAGACCTCTATGTAGACCAGGCTAGCCATATATTTTCAAAACCACTGCCTCATCCTCCTGAGTTCTGAGAGGGTGCTTAGCTGCACTGAGAGAAGGTTTCTGCAGAACTGAGACTCACCTACTCACCTCCTGAAAAACCCTCACAACCACACTAAAACTGCCAGATTTTTATGTACCAGGTTCTTAGATATCCCTTTATCCACTCCCATTGACCTATGAAAGTACACACCACATTTGGGAAAGCTGACTGAAAAGACCCAATGCTATCCCCACTAATTCCTTCTTCTGGCGTCATGTTCATACCAAACCCCTCAACAGTGTAAACTACAGGCACTGACTGCATTAAAGCATCTCCCTCTGAACAGACTGGAGATTTATATGAAAGACCTGTTTGCACAGCTAGCTATACAGGAAAAAAGCAGGCTCATTACTTTATAGTCACACCTCATATGTTTCTATAAATCTAAGAACAAAACATTGCATTGAGATCTACAGTGAACTGTAGTCCACACACCAGGCTTTTCTGAGCCGGACTTTCCTCATTGTTATGGAGAAAATATTCTGTTCTATTGTTTTCTGAACTGAAATAAAAGATATATCTAAAATATCTTGCATAGATCTCGGCACACAGGCATCAAGAAGCAGATATCCTGGCTTAGGTTCACTTGGCCTCTATTTTGTTCTTCCTAACAACAAAACAAACAACAAACCGATTTCTCTGGCTCCCACAGAGATTCAGTAACTTGTGTTTCTATTGTATTAAATGTTAGTTACTTAAGGTTTATCTCTTACAAGTACATTTTTGAGGCAGTGGGCAGGCTGGCCTAGACCTCTATGTAGACCAGGCTAGCCATATATTTTCAAAACCACTGCCTCATCCTCCTGAGTTCTGAGAGCTAAACACTTTCTTATGGTGTTAATCTGCTTTGCATTTTGCTAGTCGATTTAGTAATAATTTGGGGCAGGGGTAAAGGAGGCAGTTAAGGGAGTCAAGATTTACCAAGGCCCTTTGATGGGTGTGAGGATACAGGGATCATGGCACGTTACCCTCCAGTTGTTAATAGTTTCATAGAAGAAATAATCAGATGTTAAAGAAGATTAAGATAGGCACAAGATGCTTTGGGATTTGGAAGTCTAGCCATCTAAATTAGGTGAGAGTCCCTGGAAAGCTTTTCAAGGAAGAGTCTCCTTGGTTGTCCTGTAATGACCTGGTAGGATGTTGGCTCCTGCCTCCATGACTTCCCTGCCATGATGGCCAGTAGTCTCAACCTGTTACAGAAAATAAACACTTCCTTCCTTAAGTTGTTTTTTCTGTAGGCATTTTCACAGCCACAGGAGAAGTAACTAATATAGAAAATTCGTTACCATGAAATGACTTTGTGGTTGTAGTAGACATGGCCGTGTGTGGTGTTCTGGGATGTTTGCGGTTGACTTGCTGGAAGAATGTGAAGGTGTTTGAAACTCTGGCATAGGAAGGCCTTGGGAGATAAGCAGAGCTTAGGGAGACGTTCTGGTGGAATGCTGGAAGACTACAGTGCAGAAGGAAATTGACGGTGGAAGACCAGCTCTGATGTTTCAAAGGGGGACAAGGACACTATTGGGAACTGGGCAGGCTCTTTCATGTTATAGTCTATCAGAAAATCTGATTATAATTTGCCGGTATCCCGAGGGCCTGAGGAAGGCTTAATCCCTAACCACATCCCTAACTCATTTGGTAAAGGAAATCTCAAGACGGCATAGCATACACGCTATGTCATTGTCACCATTCACTGTTTTTTTTTTTTGTCCAGGTCTGCAGTGAAAGAAAGTCACAAACACACACACAAAAGAAAACATTTAAAAAATCGTCCCTTTGATGATAAAAGAAAAATGGAGTTTAAATAAGGTTGTAGACAGATTGGGTTCTAAGAAAGCAGTTGCAGTTGTTAAAGGAGATGGCATCAAAAAAGACAGTTACCCTGCCCTGCACTGGGACACTGGCAACGGTGCCCTGAGGGAGAGACCACACCCACCAAGGGGTCTAATTTGAGAATATCTAAACTCAATTGAAAGGAGAGGTCTTAAACTGAGAGTGCTGCTGAAGGTCTTCCTGCTGGACACCGACTGTCTGGAGGAGTGTTACACACCTTCTGCCACTCTTGGCCACTTCTCGAGCTGGCAGCAGACCTTGCCAGGGTCATCCACGTGACACGGTGTTTATAAGCATGATAGAGGCAAGAATGAGGACAATAAACCTGTGCAGCAGGGTTGGTTTCCTTGTCCTCTGTAAGGAATCCCAGAAAGGCCATTCAGTAAGGCTATGAAGGTGATGTCTAAATTGCAGTGCAGACCCAGGATATTGGAGATGCAAATTCTATGGGAAGTCCAGTAAGGAAAGTTGCAGGCATGGAGTGGGATGAGGCTATGCATGCTATAAGCAGTAGAGCTTAGTGGGTAGTGGGAGGGGCTGGTGTATCCACGCCATTTATCTATCTATCCGGAGCCTCGGATCTTAAACTCAGAGCTTAAGTTTTTGGTGTTTGCTTTTTGGGGGTTAGGTCCCTTCTTTCTTTGTTATGACCCCACCTGTCCCTGTTGGAATGGAAATATTTATTCTGTGTCAATATGTATTGGAAATATGCAACTTCTGTTTTAATTTGTAGGGGCCCGGCATGAAGACATTGCTTTTGAGTCTTTAGAAGAGACTTGGATTCTGGACTTCTATATTGAAATGTGTGAATGTGGGTTCCCATTATGAGAGAGCCATGAGACTCTTGGAGGCTGAAAATTCATGGGTCTCAAGTGGACAAGGGATTGGCATGCTAATACTGTCAACTTGATAGGGTATAGAATCACCTAGGAGACACTTCTCAACATATTCAAAGAAGAAGGAATAGTCCTTATTATTTCGGGAAATATAAAGAAGAAACCATGAGTTCTTTTCTTGTAATCTTTATGTCTGTATTGCTATTGCTAACACTCAAAATGGGTCTCAGCCCACAGTAGACATTCCATAAGTGTATTCAACAGATAATAAAGATCTTTGTATACTTTTAGCACATAATCTCCAAAAGTCTCACAGACATTTTATCTTTAGGTCTCACATGCCAAATACTAAAAATTGAAGGTTTCCCCATCATTTGCACATTGTGTAAGATCTGTTTTTCATGGAAGTACAGCTGAGATAGAGAACATTTAGAGGCATTCCGGTTTGCTGTCTACTACTATGTTGGAACACATTATTATTTATATTGTGAGAAGTTAATCGTGGAGGAAAGCAGGTGGTGGTACCACATGGCTAACAAACAATGAAGATAGGCTTCAGATACGATTTTAGTCAATAAAACAGCCAGATTCATCAGAAATGGATCTTATGATTTATATGACCGTCATAAAACACAGCATCTCAGAGTGAGCAGCAAGTGTCTCTATATTAAGTCGGCTCAAGTGTCTTTATAATAAATAGGGTTACCTCACACAGCCCACATTTCACTCTGAGGTCTGTGGAGGTTCTTACCCTACACATGGGCACTGGGGTCCTGATCACACTGTAAACACTATCACTGTCACCATTGCCATCATTGGACACATGCTCTCTCTTGCAGGTGTGCCCAATCTTTGGCCCCCAGCATGTTTACGATGCAGGATAACCGTGTATGTGGTCCTATGCATTTGGAGATGCCATTACATAGCAATGTCAAAGGCAAGCTAGCCATAGAAGGACTTGTCAGAACTGCTTCCGTCACACGGATATTGCCACTCTGGCCTCATTACTTTTTCTCCTACATGTAATTCTCTGAATTCTATCAAATCCTGTTCCTATTGCCCATCTGGTTGGAAACAGAGTAACAAAGACTGAGGAAAAACAAAAACAGTTCCTGGAGGTCATGAGGCCCTAAGTTGCCCTTGGTGGCAGGATATGAGGCCCAAGAGGACTGGAGAAGGGGTTATGAACACACTGTTGTTCCTCCCTCCATTGGGCATCTGGAAGTACAAAGTCCTAGGGGAAGGAAATGGAAAATGGGGAGCAAAAGAAAAGGAAGGAAATGGGCAGAGACACTATAGGCAAGGAGGCAGGATGGACCTTAGTGCCTAATATTACCCAATACTTGCCAGAGGACAGAGCCTAGGACATTTTACAAGTGCAGATATAGAGTCGGCAAGATTTGCAATAAACACACTGAGCTGTATACACATATTGACAAATATAGATAGATGGATGGATAGATAGATAGATAGATAGATAGATAGATAGGACAGAGAGAACAACTTATTTTTAGAAACTCACGAGAGAGGGGGCGGAGAACATATTTTAAGAAACTCAATCCCGTGATTATGGGAACTGGGAATTCATGACCTGGTGCATGGGTTAGCAAGCTAGAAACCCAGGAAAAGCCAAGGCTGGAGATTGGGTGATGGAGCTAACTGTCTGCAGAGTTCTCTCTTCTCCTGTCTTTGTCTTACTTAGGCTTTCAGCTGACTGAATGGGGGCCACCCAGAGATGGACCATATTCTGCTTTTCCCAAAGTGCACAAACTTAAATATTGATGTTTTATATTAAGTACCATTTCAGAAACATCCAGAATGTTTGACTAGGTGTCTCTGAAGCTACCTAGAATGACATATAAAATCAAGTATCACACATCTCCATGCTACATTCAAGCAGCTATCCTAAAAGGATTAAGTCGAGCATTCCTCTAAGACGGTCATACTATGAAGCAAAGGAGAAAAAAAAAGTCCCGTCCTTTCACCCTAATACTCCTACCACAGGCAAGCTAATGCCTATCATTTCTGCCTCAAAAGACAAAGCCACCTTTAGCATTTAAAGAATTCAAATTACAAAGTGCTCTGAAAGAGGGAGTACATGGGTGTGAATGGATTTTATCCAAAGTGCAATTTGTTTTTCCCTTTCATAAGTGGGGAAGAGGTTCCAAAGAGGTACGAGCACAGGGTTAGATGCCACAGAGAGTGAAAAAGAAAATGGACTACAGAGAGGCCAAAAATAGCTCTTTAAGAGACATAATTATTCAGAGCTTCAATTTACCTACGTCTACTTTAGAAAAAAAAATCAGAATCTACACATGACCCTAATACATGGCCCAGATTTAAATGTGGCACCTTGAATCTGGAGGATAGGAAGAAATTGGAAGGGGACATTTCAGGGCACACTCTAGCAGTGTTTAGGGAAGGAGGGTAGAGAAGAGAGGCTAGGCTGGTCTCTTCACACTCATAGTGATTTCTATTGTTTTATTTTTATTTTTATTTAATGAAGTTGGGTTGTTGCCTGAATTATGATCCAGAATGGCAAATCATCCAACAGACACAAAAAGCTCCAGCCATCAGTTAAAAAGTAGAACTGGGGAAATGTGCATCCATTTTGTTGAAACTGAGGCGAGTGTAATGCATGGATCTCTGTCTGGATCTCCAGGATTGAATTCTGAAATGGAGAGAGAATATATCACCTCTTCCCATCACCCCTACAGCTGCCCTATTAGCATCTGGTCTCCATGACAGAATACCTAAGGCAACAAAGTCAAGGGAGGAAGGGCCTTCTCTTATGCATTCATGGTTCCAGACCACACAGTCACCTGGCTCCATCCCTACAGCCTGTGTCAGCACACTAAAGCCAGTGGGGTAGGCTTACCTCACCATAGGTAGAAAAGACAGAGAGAAAAGGAAGGAGCAGGGGTCCCATTTTCCATTTTAAAGGCAGACTCCGAATATTCTAATTCCTCCTGGTAGACCCTGTTTCTTAAAGGCTCTTCATGAGTAGCTTCCCAATGGCACAGAACCATGGGGGTTGGAGGACATTTAAGATCCAACCCATAACACTTACTTCATAACAAATGCTGTACTGAACTTGTACAATATACCTTGCATGCAGAGTTTCACATTTCCCAGTAACCCTAATTCCATGGGGGAGCCAGGGATTTGGACACAATCAGATTGCCAGGAGCAAAGATCTACAAAGCCCTAAGCCCTCCATATCTGCACTGGCATGCTAGGAGATTGTGCTAAGGGCACCGAGACTGTTTCTTTCTGCACAAACCGGAAATCCCATGTGGGTGAAAAGCACAACTGTTATAGTGGAAGCAGGAGTTTGGGGGAGTCCAGGAGTCTAATGGCAGAGGTCAACAGGGAACAGCAAGCTGATCCCTGCAAGACAAGATCCCTGCAAAAGCACAGGCTGCTTGGGCGGAGGGTGAAGCGAGGCTGTGAAATGAAGCTGCCTCTATTTTCCACTCTCTTCCTCCCCCTCTCCATCTGCCCGTCTCTTCCCTTTTCTCTCTCCCTCTGCCTCTTCTCCCTTCCCAAACCTTCAGCTGCTAATTTCCATCCGACACGTTTAAGAATTGATTCCAACACTTCTCTCTCCCTCTGTCAAGACATCCTCCTTGCTAACCTCCCCCACCCGTTGGCGATGTGAGCTTTTTATTCCACAGACTGTTTGCCCGACAATTCCCCAATGTGCTGATTTGCTCTGACATCTTTGTGTATGCAATCAGCCCATGTCACAGAGGGCCTGCAGAGAATGCAGGGGACCAGCTCTGTAGCAGGACAGCCTTGTAACTCTTCAGTGGAACCGAGACACAGGGGGCTTACAGGGAGGAGAGGCATGGGGTGCCATAAACTTCCCTTGCCACCGGCTACCAGCAGTCTCCATCTGGATCCAGCTTTCCAGACCCCTGGAGAGGACATGAGTGACGCTTTTGCAAGTAGCAAGGGTCTGTCAAATGAGAATCCCCATCATCCCCTTCTTAATTAACGCAAACTAATGGCAGGGGCATGGAGTACTAAAAATAGTTTTCTGGATAAAGTGAGACAGAGACATAAACAACACAGCAAGCTGCACCCCGGTGTCTGCTCAGCTCTGAAACACTCACACTTTTGGGCACATTTAAATGGCTGGAGCACAAAATTGAATGCTTTTGGCCTCTTAAATCAGTAATAAATATGTATATTGTATATTGAGTGTCTGTGAGTGGTGTGTGTATGTATGTTTATTGAGTGCGTATGTATGAGTGTGTGTGTGCATTTTGAGTCTGTGTGTTTGTGTTTGTGCTTGTGTATTGAGTATCTGTGTGAGTGTATGAATTGAGTGTGTGAGTGTGTGTGTGTGTGTGTGTGTGTGTGTGTGTGTGTGTGTGTGTGTGTGTGTGAAATGTATTAGGGTTGTGGAATATCATAACAGAAGGGCTGGACAGGAAGTATCTGTCAAGTACTTGAAATTTTGGAAAGTGTGAAATTATTCTATAATAAAACATTAAAGAAATAGTAGAAAAAGAGCAAGGGATAGAGATCGTAGCTCAGTGGGAGGGCAGTTTTCTAGCCTGCACAAAGCCAGGGTTTTTCTTCAGTAGTACAAAATCATAAAAGAAAGCAAGATGAAGGGAGGGTGGAACAAAGGATAGGAGGGACAAACAAGCCCGTTTTAGGAATGGCTAACATAAAGAGATGTGTCCTTGCAAAGTGCATGTGATGGGGACAGCCAGCAGATTGCTTCCAGACTACTCTCTTCGTATGAGTCCGAATGACTGATTGGTGGGTAGATAGATGCTGTTAAAGAGGAAAAGTTAAGAGATACTCAGAGTTACAAAGGGACAAGCAGCAAGTGCCCCGCACACAGACAGACACAAGTAGCCCTAATCCACAAAGAAGTCCTCAAAATGAGCTAGAGACCCACGCATCAAGGCACATGTGTCTCAACAGGCAGCATTTCGGGCTTTGGAGTTGACATTGGCTTGGTTCTCTTTGCCTCCAGTTTTCTCACCCTTCACAGAAATCATTATGGCCCTTGGATTCCATAGCCTATAGACCTGAGGCCATGGCTGGATCAAAAACCTTCCTAGAAAAACACTCACGCGCGTGTCTCTTTCGGCAGCAGCCCAAGCTCCTTCTATCTGAAATGTCCTCCTTTTCCCATTGACTTTGAAACTCACTCTCAAGGCCCAGCTCACAATGCTGCCTCCCTAGGCAGCGTTCCTGTGTCCTCAAGTAGTGGCTGCCTTTCATGTGCCTCCTGTGACTTGACGCTCCTTCATAGAATCACACAACTGCACAGTTTTTCTGGTTGGGTGCAGGACACATCCTGTCTACTAATTTTAAGAGGTCTGTCTCTATCCTCAGTGCCAAGCCGGATGGTCAATCTGTGTTTGTCGAATGCCTGAGGGTGGCACTCCTCCATAGGAGAGCTCTCTCCATGGTGGCACTGCCTCTTAACTGGATGCTTGAAGTTGTGTTCAAGGGTTTTATGAAATGCTACCTTTAAGTATTTCACAAGACAAACAAGGCAGGGAAACTGACCTGTTACCTCACTCAGAGGAGATCTGGGCTCTCTTGGCCCAAGCACCCTCCCTTGTCAGAAAGAAGACAGCCTTCCGCAGAGCATGCCTGGGAATGCACATTCTTGTGCAATTAGCAAGCTCCCACATAGTAAGCAAACTAATTTTGCCCATACATCAGCAGTTTGCCTAATCAGTGATTTCCACTCTAGGCTGGAGGAAAAGATTTGACGTCTAGACCATGGTGAGAGAAAAAAAAACTGTGGCCCAAAAGAAAACCCTGCTATTACTTTGACATTTTCCCCAGAGGGGGCACCAATGTAAAGACATGACATTTATTTCTTTATAAGTACCCCCTTCTTGTTGTGAAAATCTTCCACTACACTCACCTTCTACCTGTTCCCTAGCCATGGCTGGTGGGCTAAACCTTACCCTTTCAGGGCCAAAGTTTTGTTCAGCCTTCATCACCAGGCAGACATTCATCTGCATCCAATTCTTTACTCTTTGTTTTAGTTTGGTCAATATTGACTTTAAATCAAGACTTTCCAACTTAGCTTTTCTCCTCGGCTCTTCCAGCTTCAGAAGTCTATTCTCATCAGTCCTCCTTCCCCTGATCGAGGTAAAAAGCAAACCCAAGGCCATCTCTCTCAGCCAGATAGAGCAGGGCACCTGTGCAGTAGAGGGCATGGGAATCTACAGTTGTGAAGCTGGACACTGCCATGTGGGCCCCAATTTGTGGGGACTGCCTTGTCCTTAGCCACCTCACATCAAGGACCTTAGAGGGATAATCGCTGGCTCTGGGTTGGTTGGGAAATCTCTGTGCCATGGAATATTCGATAATTGGTGGCCTTAGTCATATCTCTCTAATGGAATATTAATCCCAAAAACATTCTATGCAACTCTTCACTCACAGTACTGAGGTTTTGCTTACAAATTTGTGTGACCTTGGAGAGCAGGACATCACAGATTGACCCATAGTGCTGGCTGTGGCTCTTGCCATTAGCATATCTGTTCTTCTGAATCTACTTCCACCACCATTTGGAGAAGTCAGGGATCAGAGGCTGCCAAGGTCCATCCTCATTTCAGCATTTTGGCAACCGGTGGTGTTGTGGCAGTTGTTTTCATTTGAACATCGTCTCTGCCTTTATTCTCTTATCAGTCTGCTTAGGGTTAGGTTCTCTAGAACCCAGGGCAACCAAATCTGTCTTGAACCAATTCATTCTGCACTTAGAACTGAGTTTAGCTATTTCTTCCTTAACATTGGTTCAAGTCAGTGAATGTTCATTTCAGGGTCAAGTGACCACTTTGCAAAGGGTCACAGTCAGGAAGGAAAGTGTCCCAGCCCAGCAGATCAATCATTCTGTGTTGATTCCAGGGAGTAGGCAAGTGGGGTCCTCTCACACTGAGATACTGAGAGGAGAGTAGTCCAGGAAAACACTTTGGGGTTCAGAGGGGATGTGAAGGTAAGAGCATGGGTGGGTTATAGGGAAGAGATGTTTTGTTTTTTAATATATATATATATATATATATATATATATATATATAATCATTTTTACTTTACAGCCTGATCTCAGCAGCTACTCCTCACTTCTCTCCTCCCAGTCCCACCCTCACACTCTCTCCCCCTTTTCCAACATCTCCTTATCCTCAGAGAAGGGGAGCCCCCACCCCATGGGTGTCAACCCACACTGGTAGAATACTACTCAGCTATTTAAAACAAGAGATCTTTCTTTATGGACCTTGTCAGACTCATGCTGACTCTGAAAATACATGGAAACATTTGAACTAGCAGAGACAATTTTCAAGTCAGTTAAAAGCCTGACTTGGCATCTCCTACAAAGCTACTCCGAGCTGTGGCCTTCTCTTCTGGAAAATGAGGTAAGAGCACTTATCTACTTGGCTGCGGGATTCCATGAAACAGCAGCAGAAAGGCCCAGGCCCTCCTCAGCCTGATCACCATGGGGCCCTCCTGTCTCCATCCTCTTCCTCTTCTCTCCTAACTTCCTCAGCTGCATCCAAGCTCAGCCATTCCATGACCTCACATGGCTCTGTGGTCTTGGGATGCCATGCAGATACATGCAGACAGAAAACCCTACATACGGTCATAGAAGCCTTTAGCTTGGATTCTCCTGGGGTTTTGGTAGGCCACAAAAGAAAGGTATTTTACTCAGGTTGAAAATGGAAAGGCCGAGGCTGGGAAAGGTTATAGACCTTGCTGAAAAACACATGGATAGAAAGTGGTGACCTTAAAACCCAGGCCAATCACTTCAAATCCCTGCTTTTCTTATATTACAACACATGGTATTTTATATTCTTGTTTCTCAAGTATGTTATTTTTATGTCCTTATATGGATTTTTTTTAGGTGATTAGGCATTGCCTGTGTTTTTCTCTGTCTCCAACCACATGTGAAACACAGTGTCAGAAAATAATCACACAGCCAGAGTTCAGACTGCAACTCTCTTATTATAGCTGAGAAGCCTAAAGCAAGTGACTTAAGTGACATTTTTTTTCAGGCATCTTTTTCTTACTGGGGGTGGGGGGAAAAGAAGAATGAACACTGAGAAAAGCTGTACTGAGGACAGAGAGGGCTTCTATGAAGATTAAATTCACTAACCCATGTTAAATGCCTAGTACATTCAGTTGTCACAATGGTTATGGCCATAAAAGTGAGATGTTTCTGTTCGTTGGGGCCTTGCTATCAGAAGGCAACCTGTAGAGATTCCCTCATTCTCAGGGTATTCTGTCCCAAAATCCACATCTTCCCAGTGACTAACTGACATGATAAGAAAAGGCCTGGGCACTTTCTCTCAACATAACACATCTCCGATGAACTGACCCTCCACCTGGCCAAAGTTGTCATGGATTAGTGCTACCACACCTTAACCTCTTGACCTTTCTCTTCTTCCATCTCTACATCATGCTGTTCTGGCAGGTCCCTGTCGAGGTTACTGCTTCAGAGAGAATTCCCTAATGGCTGGCTTGTGCACTGCTCTCCAGCTCTGTACAGAGAACTTAACTTGGGACAATCACACTCACAGTGGCCATTATCATCTGTCCCTTGCTCCTCCCACTGGTGTCAGAATTCAGTTTACTAGTCTGTTGTGAGACTTCAATAAAACGCCGTGTCCATACCTGGCATAAGCCAGATAGAGAAGGCCATACCTGGTCGACTTTCAGTCTGGGCATAGTATAGACACATGGTAGGGAGCTCTGGGCTTTCTGCGTAGCAAACTAACCTGCAATAGGCCAGAGATATCAGTAGCCTAGAGGCCTGAGAACTGTGACCACACATGACCAGGCTTTCTGGATGGCAGAAAGGAAAGTTTACTGCCTCCACCACCATTTGACAGCAGCCACTCTGTTTTCACTATGCAACAGTGGCTCATAGACATTCATTACAGGCTTTAAATTTTCATGTACATGGTTGGGTAGCTTTTGCACCTATTATTTTTCTCATGGCTAAATCTTTATTTTTTTATTTTTTTTGCTTTAACTATCATCATTATATATTCCCACCTAGGGCAATGTTTAAGCAGCTTCTCATAATCTTTGTGAAAGAGGATATAGAAGTAAGTCAATAAAAGTGAATATTTTCATCGTAGTAGGTCCTCAGATGTCATGTGGTTCTGTCTAATTTTAGCACAGCCAGCACCTTCTATAGTACAGACAGGGATCACACCTGAAAAAGTCCACTTCCTAGAGCAGGTACCAAAACTCACTTCCATTTACCTGACAGCATTTCCCTGTTTGCCTCAACTGTCCTTCCTCCTAGGGATAGACATGGGGCATCTTTAAGTACATCGCCACTTCACTATAAAAGGTAAAGAGGTTAAAACAAAAACAAACTCAACCAGACCTAGCTAGAAAGCCTGAGATCACCCCCTTGCTCTTCCTGATAAGAATGCAAGCCAATACCAAGAAGAGACTTGATACCCTATGAGCATATACAGGGGGAGGAAGTCCCCCTCAGTCACAGTCATAGGGGAGGGGAGTAAGGGGAAAATGGGAAGGAAGGAGGAATGGAAGGATACAAGGGAGGGGATAACCATTAAGATGTAATGTGAATAAATTAATTTTTTTAAAAAAGAATGCAAGCCAAGCCCAGGTGGCAGATTGAGCAGTCTGGACCACGAGCAGACCCCAGTAACAACAGACCTTAGTTTTGAGACCACGTCAGATGGTTTCTGACATTGGAATTAGAAATACCCTAACCAAAAGAGAAATAATGAATCATGGGTAGAGATGGAGCTGGTTCTTAAAGAGGGACATAAGCAACTAATATGGAGCTGCAGAGTGCAGGACTGCAGAGACAGAGCCTTGGAGGCATCAGTATCCGTGAAGTGGGGGAATGAGTGGGAGCTAGTGAACACAGAGAATATTGTCTCAGGAGGTGCTGGTTGAGTACCACAGAGGCTGCAGAGACATGAACAAAAGAGAACATCAAAATTGTATGGATAACCCTGTCTTATGATGAAAAAAATAAAAGCTGAAGATAAAGAACAAACACGATCCACTAGCTTTGCAAGACATTAGAAAGCTTTGAAGGAAAGGCCAGATTAAAATGGGTTAAAAAGTCAACTGGAGATGAACCATAGAAGATGTAGACTCTTTTTCAAGAGGTTTACGCTAAAGATAGAGTCAGAAAGATGAGAGCAACATGAAAAGCCACGGGTGCTGGGAGAGGTCAGCTGTCATCCCCGCTTCGTGTTTGCCCTTTAACTTGTTTTGAAACATACATGTGTATGTGGAAAGTGGAAGGGAAATAAGTCATAAAGAAACCGTAGACGAGGAGGCAATAGATGAGGCAGGCACAGAGAGGGAGACCAGGAAAGGAATGCCTTCTTACAACAAGAAGAGCCAGTGGTCCCAGGGTGGGCCACAAAGTGACAGGGAGCGAAGGTGGGCAACCACGGTCACATACTTGGGTGTTTTATTGTACCCTTTCTCCTTATTTTAGCAGTTCTACGAAGAATATCTGTAGTCCCACTACATGGCCTAAACCCCAGGTAAAGGAAATCCATGTGCTAATACCATCATCCCGTCACCTCAGAGCAGAGGCTCAAAGTCCCGTGGACATTATCCCTTCTGAACACAAATGTGAGTGTCAGCTGTCAATCAAACACAGAAAAGAATCCCCAGGCTTTGTTGAAAAGTAAATCAGAAATCCATCTTCCATGCACGGTCCCACCCTCAGAGTGTTACGGGTTTAATCTTCAGTCACAGTTATTTGGGAAGCTGGCTTAATGCCATTCTAGTGGATGGCGCCTCTTCTCTGAGAACGTAGCCCCCTTACGCCATGGCCTACGACACTCTTGACAGCTGCTTCAGCTCCTAACCATAATCCCCTTTTTCTCATATGCATGCATATACATATACACAAAAGAATTTAAAGCCTACAGTATAATGGCTGTTAGTATACTATAAGAATCAGCTCTGGCAAGTAATAACAAGATCAAGGTTCAGATGTCTGAGTCCCTTATGAAGTAAGGGCCATAGCATCACACTGCCATAGCTACACAGCTTTGCCTAAACACCGGCTACAGTGATTTGCTCCTATATATTCATGTAAATGTCTCATATTTTTAGCTCTCACACGTAGGTCTAGGATCTATTTTAAGATAGTCTGTGCATGATATGAGTAAGGGGGGCATGCTTTTGCTTTCAAATGTGGAAATTTGGTTGTACGGGTGCTGCTTTCAGTATTGCTGAAAAGAGAGAGAGAGGAGAGAAAGACAGAGAGACAGAAAGAGAGAGACAGAGACAGAAAGAGAGAGAGAGAGAGAGAGAGAGAGAGAGAGAGAGAGAGAGAGAGAGAGAGAGAGAGAGAGAGAGTTCTCTGGTATTGGTTCAGAAGCATTTCCAATGAGTGCCTGAAGCTCCTCGCCTTTGTTGCAGTAGTACTGTAAGTTTTGAATGTGAAAAACGTGACTTCATAATTTTGTCTTAGTTATTTCTTAAATTTTAATCTATGGATTGCAGAGTCAGCTTATTAGCAGTTACAAAGACTAAACTGAAACTCTGATGTGGAAGGCATGAATCTGCACACCCATCAGTGGAATAATACCCATTAACATTAGTAAGTCTTCTAATGGGCGTGGGATGCTTTGCCACTTATGCTGGTCATGGTTACAGTTTTCAAGACCTGTGCTTCTGAGAGCCTAAGTTTTACACTTCCGACACTTGATCTCAGCCTAAAGACTAAGAAGTAGCCATTCACTCCCCTTCTGCACAGTACTGTCACCATCTAGCTTTAATAATGCTGTCCTCAGAAAATCAACTGATTATGCTACATGATAATCTTATGTCCCACAACCTCATGAAACTTTACTAACGTTACTAGTTCTATTCTTCTCTCTGTCCTCCCCTGGTGTGTGTGTGTGTGTGTGTGTGTGTGTGTGCGCGCGCGCGTGCGTGCGTGCCTGTCTGTCTCTCTGTCTCTGTCTCTGTCTCTGTCTCTGTCTCTGTCTCTGTCTCTCTGTCTCTCTGTCTCTCTCTGTCTCTCTGTCTCTGTCTCTGTCTCTGTCTCTCTCTCTCTCTCTCTCTCTCTCTCTCTCTCTCTCTCTCTCTCTCTCTCTCTCTCTCTCTCTCTGTGTGTGTGTGTGTGTGTGTGTCGTCTGTGTGTCTGTGTGTCTGTGCGCAAGAATGGGTGAGTGCGGAGGCCAGAGGTCAACATAGGGAGTCTTCTGTCACTCTCTGCTGATTCAGGGTCCTCTGCTGAAGATGGAACTGGACAATCGGCTAGGAGGGTTTGCCAGCCAGCCCCAGATACCCTCCTGCATCCTACCAACAGTGCCAACAGTACAAATGGGTATCTTTATTAGTGTGGGTGCTAGGAATCAAACTCAGGTCCTCATGACTGCACCATGTCTAAGGTATTTCACCAGCCCCTATCTATTCATTTTTTTAACGTTTCAGATTTTTATGTATAGAATTTTTATGTCACCTTCAAGTTGAGAACAATTTAAGTATTTCTTTTTAATATATATGCTGTCCATTTACTTATTTCTGACTAGTATTCTTGGCAAGAATTTCTAATACTATGTTGAATTAAAGTTTTGTGAGCAGAAATCCTTTGTTTTCCCTTGAATTAGCAGGAAAAAATTCCATTGCTCACCATTAAATATTATGTTAGCTATGGGTTTTGTTACTGATCCCTTGAAAGAGGGGCAAGTTTTTTTTTAACTAGTCTAATTTCTTGAATATTTTATGAATACTATTCATCTAAAAGTTTTTGTGCATATACAAAAATATTTGTATATATTTATATTCTATTATATGATGTGTTCTTTCTTTCCATTTACATTTATTTGTATTATCTGTCTTTGAGCATTTTTCCAGTATATATGTATGTGTACCGCATGCATGCTTGGTGCCTGAAGAGGTCAGCAGAGTGTTGTTGGGTCCCCTGGAACTGGTATTACAGACGTTTGTTAACCACTATGTGGCAGCTGTGAACTGAACCCAGGTCCTCTACAAGAGTAACAAGTGCTCTGAACTGCTGAGCCATCTCTCCAGACCCTGATGTGTTCTCTTAATCTGCATAGTAAATCAAGATTGCCTTCCCAGGGGAAGTCACGTTTGGTCATAGTAAAAACCTCCACATGTTGTTTGAGTTTCGTAATATCTTTGCCTTGTATGTAATATTGTCCTAGGATAATGTGTCTCCTCCACTTTTTTCTCACCCTTCTGGAAAGGCTTCTTAACAAATAGGTACTAGTTTGTTAAATTTTGGTAGAGTTTAGCATTGAAGTCAATGGCATACAATTTAGCTTTCCTGCATATAACTTCATAAGGTTACCAATCACGTATCTCTATTTTCTGTCGAGGGTACCTTAGTACCTCTTGAGTCCACAATTGTAGGTTGTATCTTTCTTGGATTAAGACTACATTGTTTAAGTTATTAAACCAGTTGGTACCCAGGTATGAATAAAATTCTCATAATTATTATTTCTGTGAAGGCTTAAGCAATGTCCTTTTTTTCTTTAACAACATTCATTGAGACTTCTGCTATTTTATTATACAATTCAGCTGAAGTTTTTCAAATTTTGTTAATATTTACTTGTCAAAGAGGTTTTGTGTGTGTGTGTGTGTGTGTGTGTGTGTGTGTGTGTGTGTGTGTGTGTGTGTGTGTGCTTCTACAAAAGACCGCAGACTTACCCCCTTTGGCCTGCATGTATGTCCATGCACCATGGCCATGCCCGGGGCCTGCAGAGGTCAGGATAATGAGTCAGATCTCCTGACACAGGAGTTACAGATGGTGTACCATTGAAGCAATGTTCTCTTTCCTTCATTTTCTTCACTGTCGGTGTCTATTTAATTCATTCTCACTCACTGTAGTCATCAGCATTGCTTTCTTGTTCCGTTTCCTTTGTGTTTGATTTTCTTCTCCTTTTTCATACATATTACCATAGAAGGTGAGATAATCATATGTCATGTCTCCTTTCCAGATACAGAAGGTATTGCTTAGAAGTGTTTATACGTGAAAATGATCTCTAAAGCATATTTTCCTTTTATAAAACTTCATTTCCCCTTATTTTCTGTGCATTGGTGTTTTGCCTGCATGTATGTCTATGTGAGAGTGTCAGATCTTGAAGTTACAGGCAGATGTGAGCTGCCATGTGGTTGCCAGGACTTGAACCCTTGTCCTCTGGAAGAGTAGTCAATGCCCTAGCCACTGAGCAATCTCTCCAACCCCATAACGCATGTTTTAGGCAAGCCCTCTGCATCCATTTTAGTCCATAGCTAGTCACCCCCATGATTTGTTCTTTATCTCTTGTTATTTGAGTGTGTTAATCATTACATAGCTTTTAATTTCCTAAATGTATTTCTATTATTGATTTCCATTTTAATTTTAATATGATCAAATACCATGTATTGTATAATTTCAGCCATTTAAAATTTATGAAGGTTTGTTTTACATCCTAACATCTAATCCATTGTAGAGAATGGTCCATGCTTACTTGAGAATAATGCATGTTCTGTTGCAGTTTGTTGGGACGTTTCATAGATAGTTTTGTTTCTGGCCTAAGTCAAGTGCTATTCATCTCCTCCATTTCTCTACATTTTATTCCCAGCTTCACAGTAGTGGGAGTGGGATGGTGCAGCCCACAGCTACTCTTGGGAAACTGTTTCCCTTCACTTATGTCCATGTTTGCTTAAGTATCTGTAATTTAATACTAATATTTTATAAACTTCATAATACTTTTGTCGATTGATTCTTATTATTATAAAATGGCTATTGAACTATAATACATATTTCTGCTTAAGGTATATTTTATGGCTGGCCACTCAGCTTTTTCATTTCTCTTTGTATGGTATAGTTTTTTTTTTCAATCTTTTTATTTTTACCCTACTGTATAAGATCTATGTCCTTAACGTTTAGCATGTTTTTGGAACTCCTATTTTATCTAGTTTAATAGTGTCTGCCTTTTGGATTGAATTGTTTCATCTGATCACAGTTAATGATATTTGTGTATTTGGATTTTCCCTTTTTATTGTGTATGTCTGCAGTATATCTCGTATATTTTCTCTTTAGCACTCCTTTACTAATTCTTACAAAACGAATATTTTCCGGTGCACTGTTTTAATTAATGCAATGAATTTTAGTCAGTTTTATTGTAATATTTTAGTAATGATTGATCTAAGATTTAGCATATACATCATAACATATAAAACTGCTTCAGATATTGCGCCGCCCACTCACACACACACAGTATTAGCTATCTTTGCATTACTGCAGTAGAGAACTTGAAACATCTTAACTTAATAAAGTATAACTGTTTATTCATCTTGCAGCTTTGGAGTTCTGCAGGTATAACTCTTGCATTAGCTAGGCTTGGTTAGCGCTTTGTGGAGAATGATGATGATGATGATGATGATGATGATGATGATGATGATGATGATGATGATGATGTGATGATGGTGATGATGATGATGTGATGATGGTGATGATGATGTGATGATGATGATGATGATGATGATGATGACGACGATGGCAGGAAGATGTACAGAGAAAGCGGTCACATAAGAGCCAGGATGCACAAGGGGGGAATAGTCAAGCCTACTTTTTTAAAAACTGATCCTCTTCAGGAAATGTATGGGGTTACACAAGAGCCACCACAGGGTCATATGCCAACTACCTCATGCTTCAATGACTAAATTAACCGCAAAGAGATGTAGAGAATATTCTATGTACTCTACTCCTTCTTTTTACTCTTGTTCTGTTTTGCTCATAACTCAATAAATAGTAACGTTTTAGAATGCATTATTTTGATTGTGTGAGTTTTATAGAACTGCAAGAAGAAAGGAATGCAAGTATGTTGTTTATAGTTCGTTGTATTAATCATCTTATTTCCCATTTCTTATCTTCGTTATTTATTCCTGTAAACTGAGTTACCATCTGCTGTCATTTCATTACTCTCATCCAGCTTTGCTCCCACCCACCTCTTTTATTGCTCTTATTGTCAGATAGATTGCATTTCTGGATATCATAACTGCAACAATACAATTGTATACATATTGTACTCTACAATTGCTTTGTAAATCAGTTCAGAGAAGAAGGAATAAACGTTTATGCTGCCTTTTATAATTGCATAATTACTTTTATCAGTAATATTTGCTTTCTGCTGTTGATTTGAATTACTCTCTCAGGTCACATTCTTTCATTCTGAATAACGCCCTTTAAAATCTTTTTGTAAGGTGGTAGGCATGCAACCGTTTCTCATAGTCTCTGTTTACCTAGAAATATATGCTTATTTTATATTCACTTTTCGAAACTTAAATTATATATTTAAAAGCAATTTTCAAATCACAACACAACATAAAGGAAAATGTGTCAGTATTCTCTATCACGCTCTCCCCTTAGGCATCTGGGGTCTCCTCATCCTCATAACTCAGCAGTGTGATTTTTTTTTTCAGTTGATGAAACTGGATTGACAAATAGTAATCACACAGACTTTATATCAGGTTCACTCAGCGATCTGGTACTGTACACCGTACCTGAATATACATTAACATGGATTCACAAATACAGATTTAGGCACACTGCACTCAAAAGCCTTTGTGTTCTGCATATTCTGTCTCTCTGGAGACCCAGTCTCTCTCACGCTCTGGACTCCTTACCCCCCTTGTGTCTGCCTTTCCCAAATGCCATGTGGTTGGAGTCCTGCAGTGTGAAGCCTTTGCAACTTGGCTTGGTTCAATAACTCATTTCTTTTTAACACCCAATAATATTTTATTGTCAGGATATACCACAGTTTATTTATCCGTTCATTTAGTAAAGGGCGTCTCTTAGTTGCTTCCAAGTTGTAGTGATTATGCATGAAGTTGCTATAAACATCCATGTGCAGGTTTCTCTGCGGACAGAAGGTTTCATATTGTGTAAATTCTAAGGCATGTGGTTGCTAGATTGTATGGTAAAAATATGTTTGGTTTTTTTGTAATGAACAGGCAAACTGTCTTCTCAAGAGTCTGTATCTTTTTGCGTTACTTCCAGCAATGCTTGCAAGCCCCGTGATTCCACATTTTTGCCAGCATATGGTCGAATCCTTTGGTTGCTCTAATAGGTAGTAGAACTGCATTGCTGAATCGTGTTTCTCTGCTGTCATAGGAGGGGGGAGATCTCTTTATGCGGTATATTTAAGTCTTGTAAGGTTAGTCATCCAAGTACTTGGTCACTTTTTTAAAAAATAGGGTTTTTTTAAATCTTATTTTAAGAGTTTTTTTTTGTATAGTTTGGGTAACAGCCATTTAGCGGATATGTTCTTTGTAATATGTACTTCCAATCTATATTCGTAACTATGGACTTCCAGTCTGTGAGGGTTTGCTTCCTTTCACAATGTTTTCACCACTGTGGACTGTGTGTGTACGTGTGACTATTTCCAGAACAAAGCCCAAGTAATTTTCTCCTGTGCTATCTTGAAGTAGTTTACAGTTTTCTGTTTCACACCTAGGTCTATGATTCATTTGGAGTTAATCTTGGTCAACAATGTAAGATCTGTATCTAGGGTTTTATTTTTTTATGAGCATTCATTTGTTCCAATAGCGTTTGTTGCGAAGATTATCTTTTATGTATTTACTCCCTTGTAAAATTTAGTGGATAATATTAGTTGGGGGGGTCTTTTCCTGAGTCTTTTAGACTATTAATCTGTCATTATCTTTAAGTGTGTGTGTGTGTGTGTGTATGCACACGCGCAGACACACACACACATACACGTGTGCACGCATAAAAAGGCATTTACTGGAGCTGTACTGGCAGGTGATTGTGACCCACCGGATACAGATGCTACAGAACAACCAGTGCTTGGTGCTCTTAACCTCTAGCCATCTCTCCAGTTCCCCTTTCTCCTTTGTAAAAAGCTCCACTGACTTGATTTCTGTGGGTTTATTATAAGTCTCCAAGTTGAGTAGTGACACTTCCCAACTTTGTTTTCTTCTTTGTTAATCAGTGACTCTTCTAGTCCTTTAGTTTCCCCATACAAACTTTGTAGTTAGTTTGTAGATTACCAGCAAAATAACTGGAAATATATTTTGTGCCATTTCACTAATTATACAGACCAAGTTGGGGAAGAAATTGTGATGTGAGAATTGAACCTGCCCATGTGTGAACGTGCAATAGTAATCTGCTTATTCTATGCTTAAGAATTGTTTTTGCAATAGCACTTTATATTTTTTCCATTAGCAGTTCTTGTACATGCCTTCTCTTTCATCTTCTTGTTACAGACACTTACTGTGTATCATAGGCTGGCCTTGAACTCCCTACTTATCTCAGGATGGCCTCGAACCCACAATCCTCCTTTCTTTACCTCCCAAGAGCTGATTATAGACATGTCTGTGCATGGCATAAAGTGTCACAGGCTGGCTGATGTGGCACATACCTTTATCTAAGCACTAGAGAGGCAGGGATAGGTGGTAAGAGGCAGGCCACCCAGGATTATGTACTGAGACCCTGCCAATAAATACATAATAATTTTAAGAGAAAAAGAAAGAAAAATACTCTTTTGTATTTTACCATATATAAGGTCTTGCTCTCTTGTTAGAACTGCTTACTAGTTCCTAGAGACTTTGTGCTTTTTTTTTTTCAGGTTCCCTATGTAGGCAATCTTGTTATCTGTGCATTTGATATTGTAACTCCTGTAACAACTCAAACAACACCTTTCTAAGACTGGTTTTTTGCTTCCTTGTTTAGTGACCTAGTCTCTTCCTAGTTATGGTTTCTAGTTAGCTTTCCCTCCCTAACTTCTACCCTTGAAAGTCCAGGTGTAGTAATTCATCTCCTGGCCCACATACTTTTTATGGTTTCATAAATACATTTCAGTCACTTTCTGCCTTATATTAATCTTTCCAAGTATTCAGATTTTACATTAGCACACACAAACCAATTCATATATCTTTAGAAAGGTTTTTCTTGTAACTGACCCAAGCTTTGGTGGGGCCTGTTTAATGGCGACTCACATACAGCTTGGTCCCCATAGGCTCAGGTGCAGGAACAAGCATGGCTCCCCACCCCTTCTTAAGGCCCCTGACATTTCCTACTCTGTTGTTCCCTCCTTGCGCTGGGAGGAGCATACATGCCTCCTCTTCTGTGCTCTAATCTGTGAGAACCTCAGAAGAGCTCAGGAGACACTGGGAACATGGTCTTGAACCTTTAGAACTAAGGGCTAAAGAAACCGATTTTTTTTTCTAAAGTGATCAGCCTTAGACGTTTTGTTATAGCAACACAAAAATGGATGGACACATGAGTGCAACACATAAAACTACAGAGAGCAGTACGCTTAAAAACAAACAATGCTAGCACTTCTGTTTCAAAGACGAAGCTAGCTTTGTAGTGGTACACACCTGTACTGGCATCTAGCTATTCTGGAGCCTGAGGTACAAGAATAACTTCAATTATGAAGCTTGAGGCAGATTGAGAAACATAAAAAAATAAGTATACTCATAAGATAAAGAGGTCAGCTATTACTACAGTCCCGAAGAGTCTAGAATCATATATACTTAATTAAGGCAATACCAGGCTAATTGGCTTTGGATTGTCAGTATCCCCCGTGACTACAAAATATATTCAAAGTGTTTATCTACAAAATATTCATGAGTCCCTGAAAAAGAATCCCACTTTCTTTTTTTTTTTTCCAGCACAGAACGTTATTTTAAAAACCACACTTTCCCGTGGGTGTCCACAGTCACTCACTAAGGTCTAGCATCACTTATGGTCTCCGTGTGCTGTTCCTCCTCAGGCTCTCCCTCTCCTTTTCTACCAGAGCCAGCTCTTCTTCCCTTTCAGGACTCAGCTTCAGGTCGGCCTCCTCCATGGACACCTCTGCCAGCGGTGTCCACCTCAGCCAGTTTTCCTTTCTCTCACCCACTATGAAATATGACTCCATATGGATCTTTCCTCAGGAGGCAGGAAGTCACTATCCAGAGTCCTTTACTCCTCCAGGGCTTTGACAAATAACAAGTGAACTATTTACTCACTTGATCCTCTTTGAAGCTCTCCGATAGACCAGTGCCTCCTAGGTAGACTTTTATGACTCTTCTCTTTCTTCTTACCTTCTACAGCTCAATGCTGGAAGAGCTTTAACTTCTTATACTCATTAACCAGCTCTGAAGAGAAGAGATTTTCTTCTGGATACATACAGGAAGCAAATGCTATATCCTTACAATTTCTCCAGGTGGTGGCTCCATCAGGAACATTAAGCGGCTTAATTCCCCGAAGACATGGGTAGAATATTACTTTGCTCCTTCTGATGACTTAATAGGTAAGCCAATATGTTTCCCGAAAGTATTCACACAATCTTTCTGACTTGCATATGGTTTTCTATGCCATATTTTCTGTTGAGGCAATAATGTGTGTATTTCTAATATACTAAAACAATAAAAATACATCTTAATGTCTTTATCTATGTTGTATGCAAACTGTCTAATTCCTACAAATAGCCATTCATTGCACAATTTCACTTGTACCTGTATGTTTATCCTATATCCTACCTCACTGCTGGTTTTTCCATAGGGTTGGGCATACTCTACACTCCTGTTTTTCTTAACCAGGCTCTTCTAGTTCTACACAGGGAGGCAACACTAGTTGAGTTTTCCTCCCTTTATAGGATAGAGTGACCAGGCTGTCGGTGAAGTGAAAGACAGCTGTTCACTCTCTATGGCTGAAGGAGGATGCTTCCCCATCGGTCTTTCATCTCTCCTGCCTTTTTCTTTCACCCTTTTCTCTCCTGCTTCAAACCACATGGAACCTTCTTTGTCTACTTACACACACACACACACACACACACACACACACACACACTCATGCATGCACACGCACACATGCAGTAGTCTACAACCACCTATTGCTGCTGGCCCTAACTTAGCTCATATCTTGCATGTAGCTCCTTTCACTTCATTCATTCCCATAGAGCACAGTGCTGCCACCACTCTTGTGGCTATTCCTGGTTCCCTGATGACAACTGTCATCACAGAGGCATTTGCTTCCTCAATAGGAAGATCGCCAGGAATTCAAGACCTTCTTGTTTGCTGTCTCTTGTGCCCACAAGAAGCACCTGATAGACTTAGGTAGATGCAGACCAGCTTCCTGCTCATAGAAGCTGCTCACAGATGAGTTCCCTATTATTTGTGGCTTCCAGAGAGTTTATCTCTGTCTTGGAGAGACGGTAGCTTGCTGATCAGAAGACACGAGCTCTTAGGAGCTCTAGTTCTGTGACGTGATTTTCTAAAATCCTGACCTGCTTTGGCAGACATCCCTAGAACGGGGCAAATCGTTTCATACCCTATTGCAGAATCATCTCTGCTAAACAGATAAGCAGCAGCAATGCGTTCTGCTTTCTGTGAATGAAACCTGACTGACAAATGAGCCAACCACCTACTAAGGGTTGTCTGAAAGCAACTGGCATCACAGCTACCAAGGTCCTATTCATTGCTGAGTGAATATGCTCCTCAACATGTCAGGATAGAAAGCTCCATTATTCATTTTCTGGCTCTGCATCTCCTTGTGTGCACTTTCATTAAAGCCATCGTTTGTCATGTTAAGCAGCTGTTGCAACATAAAGAGTAGCTGTCAAATAATATGGCATTTGGAAATAGTGACATTTTCCTTTTAATGTCTTTTTCCGCCATCTCTCTCTCTCTCTCTCTCTCTCTCTCTCCCCTCTTTCAAACTATTGCTGCCGTGGCGACATACAGGGACCGTCATCCTGACAAGTGGCTCTGTTTGCTGCTGAACAAAAACAGAACTGGGAACAGACCCTGCCTTGTTCTCAGTGAGTTCTGCGATCTTCATGAGAAGCCAGAGGCCTCTTCTGCCATGGCTGGAGGCCCTCGGTGACAGACCAGAACTTGGCTACCTTTGGTTCACAGTTACATCCGTAGCAAGCAAACACCTGTCATGAGACAGAGTTGCCTGCCACCCGGGACCACAGGTTTCCGAAGGATGGGGTTCACCCAGGTCTACAAAGAGCCTCCCGTTGCCCGATCCTGGCACACTCCCCCCAAGCTATCACTCCACACCACATAGTGCCAGCAAGTGTGACAGTTTTGTGTTTGTTTCTTGTTTGTTTTTAATCAACTGGTGTACTGCTGCCAGAGACTGCCTTGGCAACCTTTCTCTTCTCATTGATGAAGCCTCTTCATTCCCAATTGTAAGCCATATCCTGGCCTAGATTTGCAGATAGATGTTTCCTACACTAAAGAATTTCACGGAGCTCGTGTTGCTAGACTGGCTGGGAGAAAGCAGGCTTTGTCACAAAATACAGTCATTTCCCCTAATGATCAAAATCACTGATTTCAATACCCCATGTTTATATGGCCACTCTCTTGCCTTCATTTTTGTTTTGTTTTGTTTTTCTTTTGTTGTGCACATGCACACATACACATGTGTGTGTGTGTGTGTGCACACGCGTGCTTGCACATGCACACATATTGTTCCCATCTCACTGTATCTCGTAGAATGGACCTTCCTCATCACTAGCCCTCGAACTCTGTCTCAACTACTACACTATTCGCTTGCTTCACTTTCCTTTGAAGCAAGTGTGGACTTCGTGGCTTGTTATTATTCTCATCTCAGCACCTTAGACTCCCATGATCCTTAACCTTTTCATCACAGGCCTATGCTCAAATTCAACCCTGGGATAAAACCGGGCCTTCTACTTTCACTGAGTCTGCAGCCGAATGACAAGGACAATTAAGGACACATCACAGCTGACTGGTTCCTCAGGCTCAACAAAGTCAGGGCACTCACCTTCACCCTTCCTATTTCTTCCATTCGTTGGTCACCTTCTATTCCTACTCTCCACAGTGCCTTTCCGTAGTCTTCTCTAACATCACCCCAGTCATATGAATGTCCTGTCATCTAGTTCCTGCCACACCCCCTCCCTGCCTTCCTGCTCCCAGCAGATGATCACCATCTTCTTTAAAGAGAAAAAGAAGCCTCCGTAAGGGAAGGGTCTCGCCTTTCTCTCACCAAGCCTACCAAGCTGCTTCTGTGTGGATCCGCCTGCTTTTCATCTGCTTAGGAGATGCCATGCCCCCTCACATATCGACTGATAACCAGCTGTGCTTTGGATTTCAGCCCATCCCGATAGCTTGGGAGGATTATTCTAATGATGACTTCTTGTCTCTTTATGGATTATATTTCACTGTATCAAGGTCATCCTTTCTGTTGGCCTTATATATAAGAACTTGGTTTTGCTCTCTGGCCTTCGTCCTTCAGCCATCTTTCTACAGATTTTCCTCATTTCAGTTAAATACCAGGCAGGATTTTTAAAAATATATTTTTATTACAGCATATAGTAAATTATCAAAATATTTGGTTTGTCCCTGACATCTGGAGCACTCCACATAGATATTCAACTGTCACATTAATATTTGTTACTTGATCTCATTCATCCATTCCAATTGGTGTTGAGAATAAATCACGAGGTAATTACACTGTACTAAGCAGTAATAGGACAGTGTCGAAAGAGGCATTGTCAAATGAAACATAAGATTGTAATGGTTAGTGAGTAAATAAAAATTAAACATAATATAATGGCAAAGAATAATAAGTGCTGTGACGTAAGATATAGTGGGGGGGGAAACGAATGATAAGTGATGTCTTATTTTAATTGTGTGGTTGTGGGAGCTATCTCTGATAAGTAACACTTGTCTGAACACTGAAAGTACATGTATCCATGGGGGCAGGGGAGAACATCAAGGAGGGGGCCTGGAATGTGTGTGTGTGTGTGTGTGTGTGTGTGTGTGTGTGTGTGTGTGTGTGTGTGTGTGTGTCAGAGAAGCTGCATCCAGGAAATCTCAACCCTAAGGTTGTGTGAACAAAATCTGACGACTGAGAACACTAGTTGCCATGCCAATATGGAAGCGGAAGTCTCACAAGGCCCCGTCCCCTAGATGAAAAACAGGCAATAATGGCTGCTGAAAAAGGGAGAATCAACCTTCTCCAAGGACCAGATCCCTCACAGGTATCCATCCCAAGTGGTCAATTGCAAAGACACATATGAGCAATATCGAAGGACTCCATAGGCGCTCTCTCTCTCTCTCTCTCTCTCTCTCTCTCTCTCTCTCTCTCTCTGAGTGTGTGTGTGTGTGTGTGTGTGTGTGTGTGTGTGTGTGTGTGTGTAAAACAATAATAATTAAAAGTAAGAGACTTTAAATTTGAGAGGCATGGAAACAACAGGCCAGGGGAGGGGGGGCAGTTTGGAAGACTGACAGAAAAAAAGAGGAAATGGTGTAAATACAATAGTCATATGAAATTCTAAAAAAAAAAAAAAAAAAAAGTATAAAATTATTAGAATGCGCCATGGTGAGTTTTAGAGGAAAATTGCTACAAGCAGACAGAAAAATGAACACAAGACAATGACTGGAGGCAATGTGAGAATGTAGCCCCATGTTAACTTTTAGCAGAGGCTGGCAGCACAGATCTATGTTTCCAGCTGTTTGGGAGGCTAAGGCAGGAAGTTCATAAGCTCAACGGTTAGCCTGGGTGATTTGATGGGACGTTATGTCAAAATTTAAGAGCGAATAATCATATAATAAATAATTTAAAATGAAGGTTGCTTAATTACCCAATTTACCTTATTTCAACCTTAACTTTCAAACAAAATCA
The DNA here is from genome assembly GCF_964271855.1 of Acomys minous. Classification (NCBI taxonomy): domain Eukaryota; kingdom Metazoa; phylum Chordata; class Mammalia; order Rodentia; family Muridae; genus Acomys; species Acomys minous. The sequence continues at coordinate 90,288,288 of NC_140494.1, read as the reverse complement.
TCTGAACCTTTCACATCATTACCCGTTTCTAATCCTCGCGTAATTTATTTCCCTAGAAAAATCTACTTTATCTAGCTAGCTAGGCATTTTCTGAAACCACACCACGGTTAGTATCACACCTCAGACATATCTTCCAGGGTAGTTGCTTTCCCAGTTCTCTCGTTAGACAGTGCTTTATCCGTACCTGCCTGTGCACGCCCTGGAATACCAGCTCAAAGTTTATTTATTTTTATTTTTTTCAAATTACTGCTGAGTGCTATGGCCTCCTCATAGTTGCCTAACATAAAAGGTTAACAGGTCCTGTTATAAGAGGTTAGTCCTTGGGGCTATGTTGTGCTGGGAGTTCGGAATGACTGCAGACCATCTGCTGTGACTGGCAAATTTAACTGCCGTTGATTGTGTATCTTCTGTCCAGTGGACAGACAGTTACTGGATGTAGGTGGGGAAACAGGACAGGTTGGAGCCACACAGGAGGGTCAGTTGAAGAACACCACATTTGCCTATCTGAGAACCTGTCCTCTCCATAAGGCAGCGTTTACTCAAAAGCTGGTTTTTTTTTTTCCATCCATGGATGTCTCCTATAAAACCAGACAGCCAGCTATTATTCCTGCACCACCGCTGTGACCATCGTCATCCCACCTCTAACTTGTGTTTATTTCCCTCGTGGGGGTCAAGGATGAGGTCAGCATGTAGAGTAGATAAAGCACCCCCAAACTCCCATCATCAGGTGTTCCAGTGATTTGCAGAAAAATGGGATGATGGTTTTGTAATAGCTAATAGAGTTTCTGATTTAATGCAGCTGTTAGAAATTAGCAAGGACTCCATTGAAAGCTTCCTAGTCACTTATAATAACAAGATAATAAATCACTCCCAGCACTTTCTGGCACTTAGGGTTTTTATTAGAAAGATACAACTTTTACTTCAGCTACTCTTCACAGTTTGTTTTTCACTTATTTATTAAATTACTTTTAAAAGTTCAAGAGGGTAAAGGTGTATGGCTTTCATTTTGCTTCTGAACTTATAGATGACTGACTGTATCTCCACGGACTTCATTGTTTCAAGGGGGAACAGGGAGAAAATAGGGCAGATATTCAGATAAAGCCAAGGGTAACTTTCTGCCGTTTCCGTGATTCAGAGGACAGGTAACATGTTATAGAAAGCACTGGGCAAATGGGAAGACCATGATCTCTGGTGCTAGCTTCTTTTGCCATGCCTACATGAAATGGAGCGCTTTCCCTACAGTTAAAGGCTTCAGTGCTCTCCTCAGATAATCATGTCTTCCCAATCTCCAGTTGCAAGGCTGTTGGTATGCCTAATAAAATAATGTATGTAAGGGTGTTTTGTAAAAGGCTAGGCTCAACAGATGCTAGTTATTTTTGTTTATGAAGGGCTTTGTTTCTTCGCTTGTTGGAAACACTTATTCAAATAGGAAGCACTGATTGCTAAGCTATTTACAGCTGCTTTGTTCCCTCTGCCCTAGGCTCCTAAGAAAGATCTATCTCTCATACTCTGCTGGGTCTCTGAACCTAATCCTCCATTGTGTCAATAACAACTAAATAATACCCTAAAATACCCAGAATCTGGAGCTGGGCCAGATTCCCTCTAGATTTAGCTCATAGGCATCTATCTAGTCGAATTGCATTTCCCTGATCACAAGAAACCACGTGTCACACTAACAGTACGTGCAGCTACACATTCACTCATGTAACCATGTTCTTTTTGTAGTCTCATAAATACGGTTTGGCAGAACCTATGTCATCTGGTCCTTGAATTGTAAATATAAGGAAGAGATATTTAGGAGCAGTGGGAGCTAGTGTACCCAACAACAGCTGGCAGACATAATTATATAGCGTACATATAGGAGTCTTTGGTGACCTGCCTGATCTATATACTTGCTAAAATGGGAAGCAGGTTCAATATATTTAATTCAGTTCAGAAAAGTATTTATTACAATGGCTCTGAGCAGCTTAGAGGTATGGTGAATAGAAAGAAATATATTGGGAGTTCTCTCTCTCTCTCTCTCTCTCTCTCTCTCTCTCTCTCTCTCTCTCTGTTCTATAGTGGTTTGCAATCTCACTGGAAAGATGATATGCACATAGGAAATTACTGGAAGACATATCATTGATTGAAAGCTGAAATGAGCCAGAGTAGATACGGAATTCCTGATGGAAAATGCAAGAGCTGCTGGAACTGGTTTGGCTCAAAGAATAGAGAAAGAATGGGAAAATGGCCCTGTCAAATTGGTAGACGTAGAAATGAATACAGGACAAGGAGAGCGAAGGAGGATAGACAGACAGTTGCATGCCAGTGGCAGCTTCTCCTCAGAGCAAAAGGGCAGTAGTTGTTAACCAGTGAAGTATGAGGTCTTACATTAGATAAAGGTTGGGCAACAGCTTGGGTCACTACACACACACACACACACACACACACACACACACACACACACACACGGAGGCATCGGATCTCCTCTTTCATAATGTATCAAGAACACCCCTGCCACATGAAATATCAGTGTACCTCATGAATATGCACACCTATTATGTGCTAATCAAAACTTAAAACAAAAAAAGTATAAAGCAATGGAAATGCTAATTATCCTGATTCGATCATTACTCATTGTATACACGCATCAAATTAACAGACCACACTCAGTAACTACTTACAATTAAAATAATAATAATTTTAAAAAGAATGAAAGAAAGAAAATCTCTTCGTCCAAACATACATGACTGCATCTAGATGACGTCAGAATGGCTGTTCAGACCTGCCACTCTCCCACACGGACATGCCCCTCCCCCGCCTCAGTCTTGTCCTTTTCTTTTTAGCATATGTCCATGCCATCAGCTATGTTTTCACTTATTTATTTGTTCCCGTTATTGCCTTTGGGTCTAGAAGAAAGTCTTAATACCTCACTGTTAAGAAAAATGTGGTTTCTGAAAAAGTAGGCTTGAGGGCATTCAGAATACAGTTCCGGAAGACAGGGCGTGTTGAGTGCTAGAACAGCTGAAGCTCGGAGGAGAAACTTAACACAAGGAGCTGTGAAGGGAAGCCCCGAGAGGAAAAGCCTGAGGATTAGGAAGAAAGGTGGAAAGCCAATTATTCAGACTGAAAAAGCGAAGTGTTTTAAGACAAGATTAGCAGTCTGCCGAATGTCATCTGCTGAAGAAGACATAGGTGGACTGAGGAAGACGAGTCCGGAGTTTGGAGAGGCATCAATCGGCAACTTGAGATGTCTTCCACACTGCTAGCGAAGGCAACAGCCTCAAGATGGAGCCTGGAAACGTTGGGGAGGTGACTTATGCCAGCCCACCGGCTTCCCCCCTCAGGGTCCCCATCTTCAACAGCAGAGGGCCCTGAGCAGCCTGCCCAGGACTCCTCCAGCCGCCACGGAAGAGAAAGGCAGGGAGAGGTCTTTCCTGCATAATAAAACTCCCCTCCATTTCTTAATTACCAGTTTATATCCGATTCCTGCAAGAGAGATTAAAGTTTGGCATTTTATGTTATTATTAAAACATCATATTAATAATAGTCTTGACATCTTTAATACTTCAGCTGGAAATCACTTATTTCTTCTAGAACCAAGGAGCAGGAATGGGAAGAGAACTTCGTGTTTTTATTGGTCTTAATTTTTTCTTGTTTTCTAAAACATGGGCCCTGTGGATTTATTACTGATAAGTACTTTGTAATGAAGTGTTAGCATGGAAGGTACTTGAAGTGCCTTTAGCAAGTTTAATTTTTAAGTGCATTATATAGTCAGGAAATTGACATTAAATACAGGCATGTATACGGTCCCCTCTCTGTTCTCCCTCAGTGGCTTCCAGGCCATCTCTGCTCAGCTCACAAGCAAGAGGTAATTTGTTAAATGCTCAGTCACAAATAGGCCCAAGGGTTTCCCTTCAATTTACTGTGTCACTGTGGACAAGATCCAGGATGTCTGTTCTGAATTTTGAAGGGAATGCTGGCTTGACTGCTTTCATTAGCATGCACTGGGCATTGATCCTATGCCCTGCACAGCACTGGGCACAAGGGAAGATTTTTTTAAACTTGTAAACAAGATGCAGTTTATATTTTAGTTTTTAAAAGAATGTTATAATCACAGGGTTTTTAAAAATATTTATGCATGTATGTATTTATTTATTTATTATGTAAGCAGTACTCGGCATGCATGTACACCTACGGGCCAGAAGAGGGCATCAGATCACATTACAGATGATTGTAAGCCACGATGTGGTTGCTAGGAATTGAACTCAGGACCGTTGGAAGAACAATCAGTGCTCTTAACCTCTGAGCCATCTCTCCAGCCCCCAAGGTGCAGTTTTTAAAACATGTTCAGTGCCATTGCAGTTAGATGGAGATTACCCAGAGCAATCGGGAGATAGCCTGTGAGACCTGGAACTACAATGTTGTGACACAAAAGGATCACACTGGCTGTGAGATCAGAGTCCTGTTTGGATTAGCAGCTGAAGGTGGGGGATGGCAGTCTCGGCTAATAGAAGCCTAAGGTAAAGGCCATATATTCCATTCAGCATCCCTAAGAAAAAGGCTGAAGCTGAGGAAGCACAGAGTCAAGGTGCTCGGATGGGGGAGGGCCCTGATGGCCTGAAAGACAAATGGTCTCACCCAACAGGTGCAGACAGGAAAGTGCACACATCTGAGCAGTTATCTGTTGGCTACTGGCCCAAAACGTATTTACAGAGAATTAAGCACATAGCTTCATAATCAAATGACTACAGAACAAAGGTTTCATAAGAGGGGAAACAGAAAGATATCAATGCCTACCATCTTGAACTCAGGCTTGGGTAATTTTAGAAAAAGGATTGAAGTTGAAGAGCAAGTGAAATCTCCAGGTAAAAGTGGACAGAAGAACAGAAGGGTTACGTCAGCCTCAGCTTCAAATGCAACATGCAGAAGGGAAAAAAAATAATGTAAACTCAGGTCTGTGTGTGAGGAACTATGTTAGAGGCAGCTCACATTTTGGTATTTTATCTTGGAAGGAGGAAAATCAAGATTTGGAGTTTTAAATTATTCCAACTAGAGCACATATCAACATTTGTGTAGTTGAGATTCTCATTCAGGCTTTGGGCTCTAGGCATAGGGCCTTTTCCACTGTTTAACTCTCTGGTAAAGACTCAGCCTAGTCTTTAACTGTTCCCAGGATGCATTTGAACCTGCTGCATCTTCTCTACAAGGCTCATAACGTGGACTCATCCAGCTACTGCTGCTCCTTGTGCCTGCTCTATTTTTCTCTGCCCATTGTGCACAATTGCTTGGGCCCCCTATTTCTCACCTGCCTCCCTTGCATCTGTGAAGACATGAAAACTTAAAAAAAACATATTAGGCACACCAAGGAGCACTTCAAATTGCTCCCAAATGGGATCACTCCCTCTGTGAAACACTCACTCCTCTATACCTCCTCCTCTCTCTGTACTGTGGCTGCTGGCACGTTTGTGTCATCCACAATGTTAGATGGCAGCTTTAAGAAAATCACATGACTTCCTGTCCAGCAATCTTCATAGATCCACTATAATGGGGGATTTGTTGGGTGAAAAAAACAAGTTAAATAAAATGAAAGGCCTTGGAGGAAAAAGGAATTCATTGTAGATACATAAATTTATGAAATAAGGGCTTTCATTGTAGCATGAGTCTTAACTTGGAGACAAGAAAGTTGGCTTCTTTAATCAAAGCCAAATAAATTCATGCCCTGGACCTCAGTTCCTCTTTGAACATTAAAAATTTTGAACACCTGGAAGACTCTAAATATTTATCTTCAATAGTGTTATTAATCTTTCCAGGCACAAAATAGTACTCAACATTTTGATTTGTTTGATGAAACAAAGTACTTTCAGTTCTTAGAGTCAGTCCAGCATGGTGGCCTGTAACCCCAGCACTTGAGAGTTGGAGTTTGAAGCCAGACTTAGGTATAGTGTGACCTTGTCTTAAAATAAAAATTGAAAGAACTGAAGATGTAGCTCAGTGGTTGGACACTTACCTAATATACACGAGGCCCCGGATTCCATTCTCCACACCACACAAAAACAAACTAACGTCATTTACTCCAGCAGTCAACTTTAATAAGACAGCTCAGCCAGTCCCTCTGGTATGTGGGCATGCCACTTTTCTTGGGCCCCTGGGCTCCTTGTAAAGCACAAAGTTAAAATTCTCATTCTCAGCCTGGGTAATGTGCTGTGGCTCATTTGCATAACAATTACATGCATTAGGAAGGCTACTGATTGGAGCATTCCTTGCCAAATTATAATAGCTCTTTGAATGTTGCAGCTTTCCTGCCTCTGAACAGCTGCTAGTGGTGTTCAGGGTGCTCGCTCACCAGGAGACCAGTACTTCCTTCCACCCCTGCCCCCCCAACACACACAGCCTCCGAAGTTACTTTACACGAGTGATGCCAGCAGTTAGCCTTATCAAATTCTCTGCTGAAGAACTTCCTTGCCAAGGGGTCTTCCCAAGCAGGGCAAGAAAGATGCTCTTAGGACCAGAGTTCTAGACAGAAAACAAAGAGAGGGACAGTACACAGGAACTATACCCTAACAACAGTCAATTAATTATTTGAGAAATATGTAGTTGCTGCTTTGTGCTAGCACCGTACCAGTTCCTGGTCACAGAAGATGGAAAACAGTTCCCGTTATTCTGGGACACAAATGCCCGTTGCCCTGCCATATGCTCTTTGCAAACTCCGGGACAACTGGAATCACCTTCCTGGCTTCATCTCCTCATCCCTAAATAACATCTCAGCAGCTCAAACACTTCGAGAGTGAGGCTCATGTCTAATATTTCTTTTTCCTTGTCTCACTTCACTGACAAGTTGTTCACATATATAAAGTATCCCACGACATATTTTTAAGTGAAGATAACGTGTTTTCTCTACACATGGGTATATACGTATTTACAAAGCTAAGCCAATTGTGCTGGTCCTCTATCACTGTGCAACTGGTAAACTTCAAGAAATTAATGTATTAGTCAGTTTTCTGTTGCTGTGACAAAAATACCTGAGGCCATCAGCTTATTAAGGGCAAAGGTTTACTTGGGCTAATAGTTACGAAAGATTGAACTCATGGTTGATTGTCTCATTGGTTTTGGGGCTTTTGGTAGAAGCATGTGGCTGAGAAGACGGGGGTGGGGGGGGAGAGAGGAAGAGAGAGAGAGAGATCTTGAGATCTTCAAGGACATACTCACTTCTTACTGATTGCCCTTTGATATGCCATCACTTTGCCTTAGGTCCCAGGCTGGGGACCAAGCTTCAACAGGAGCCTTAGAGGCCCCTTAAGATCCAAACCACATTAAGAAAGGCATTAAACACTTGCCTTTTTAGTGAGTCCCCTGTGTATCAGCCACGTTTCCCACATCCACGTTGTTGAATTCAGAACTGTCTAGATTCCTGATTGGTCTGCCCTTACATTGAGACTGATGTCTACAATTCTAAAGACCAGAATCAGGGCTGTTTTGTTGAGTACCTTAACTTAGAAAGGGCCTGTCCTGGAGTGGGCTTAGCTTCATCCTTCTCTCGATCTATGCCAAGTCCAGAAAGCTGAGTACCTACTGCATCTCCCCAGATACTGGTGGGACATGTCACCTGAAGCTTCTATCTGTGCAGACACTAAACAGCTTGCAATTACAGCTGCCTTTAGTTAAGTACTTTCTGTCCTGAAGAATGGATTACCTAGAGTCACTGTAGCTACTGTTATTATTCATTCAATATGAGTTTCACAAACAATTACTAGAGCTGGTGATGTAATCTCAATCAATATGTTGTATAGCTAGCACTCGGCATTACAGCTTGGGAAAGGAAACAAGAAACACCCAGTATACAACACATTGGAGGTCATTGCATTACAAAACATGGGCATATGAAATAATCTTATTCAGTCCTTACAAAATATATCAGTAGATGCTATGAAAAATACCCCGCCCCATTATATTGAGAGATTAGACAGTGATATTTGAAATGTTAACTAACTTCCACAGGGCAAAGGAACTAGCTGAAAGGACTAGGATCAGATGTCTGGTGATCTAAGAAGCATCTCCCAGCACTTTTTTTTTTTTGACTACGTACACTACCTCCCAAGCTCTCACTAGTGACACTTGTTCACAAAGTTCCACCACAGGCCTCAAGCTGATGACTAGACCCCCAAACAATAACCATCAGCCAGGCTCAGAAACTTGTTGTCACCTCTGCTCTCATGGTTTGTAAATATTCAGAAATGTTTATATTTAGAATCTTTGTTTTGTATTTTTATTGATTTATTCTTTGCTAATTTATATATGTATATACTCTGGTCAAACACCCTCCAGCCCTGTCCCGCTCCCTTGTATTTCTACCAACTCTCCCCGACTTCTACCAACTTGCCACCTCACCTTCATGTCTTTTTGTTTTATTTTTCTGTTTATTGTTCTGACCTGCTAGAGTGAATCAGAGCCACCTAAGTAAGTGTGAGTGGAGCATTGTCCAGTGGAACATGAGTAATTTCATGATGGCTATACCACTGAGGACAATCACTTCCTGTCCCCTAGCAGCCTGAGATAGCAATAATTCCCCTGCATAGGGCTGGATCCCATGAGACTTTCTCCTGTCTATGACTGCATGTTTATGTCTCCAGTCATCTGCAGATCCTATGCAGGCAACTGTAGCTGTTATGAGTTCATGAGTACCAAAAATATGTCATGTCCATCAGAGAATATTGCACAGCACTCCATCTCACTATCTGGGCTATTCCATTCTTTCCACTACTACTTCTGTGATGTTCTCAGAATCTCGGAGGGGCTGATGTGGTTATCCTAAGTATGGGTGAATTCACGATACTGCTCCTCAGCCTTTTAAGTTCTAGGATTGCAGACATGTACCACCATACTTGGCTTCCACTGAAAAATTTGAGAGCCAAATAAATTGCATCAAATATTTGTCACCTTGTGTTACCAATTAGTTTGAAAGCCTCTTAAGTTATCTATAATTTATGACATCTTCTCTCCCATTGGATCTTCACATACTGCCTCCATTTCCTTTCCATTGTTTACTTGCACCATATATCATATACCTACAGTCTCCACTTACGAAAAATGTCCCGCCCCCTGCCTGTCCCTTGTTCTGCCTATGTGATGCCTGATTCTTCCATCAAGAAAGAGCTAATAGGATTTGTTTTGCTTCTTTTCTTACGTATCATAATTCCATCAACTTCCATTTATCACCCAGCAAACACCACCAGGGTTTAGTCTACCAATCCTTCTGTCACCTCCCTAGTCAGGGCACCCATAACCTCCTCTTATTAATGCGTGACCATGAAAGTATCAACGTGAAGCTACCTCAAAGCCTCTATTCAGAGAGTCTGTGAATTAACAACTCAATTAGGTCCTCTATTTAGGGTTTCCTAAGAGTGAAATCAAGACAGGCGTGGACTGGACCAGGTTCCCATTCTGAGCCTGAGTCCTCTTCAAGCTTCGGGTTGGTTGGTAGACTCCAGTTCGTTGCATCAGTAAAACTAAGGTTCCCGTTCTCTCTTAAAACACAACACAAAACAAATACAACCCATTTATGTTATGAGCCTGGGTGTTTTGTTTGCACATATGTCTATCGTGTGCATGCAGTGCCCACAAGACTGGAAGAGAACTTGAGGTTCCCTGGCACTAGAGATATAGACAGTGGCAAGCCACCATGTGGGTGGTGGGAATTGAGGCCAGGTCTTGTTGGAAAGCAGTCAGTGCTCTTAACCAGTTCCCAGTCCCTAAAGTCCCCAGTCTTGTGCTGGCTGAAAGCAGAACACTCCTCTTAGCTACAGTAGCCACACACAGAAGCTCACCACTGACCCTCCACTGCACTGGCAACTCTCAGCATGCCTGCTGGCTCATTTGAGCACAGCAAGAGAAAACCTTCTCACTATAGATCGGTCTCTTTCCAACGTCTGAAACAGGTGAAGCAGATACAAGTAGGACGATCTGTTTGTAATTAACTCAAAACCAATTGATTAAAGACCCCATGAGGGTTAATCTTGATTGCCAACTTGATCTGAGACAGAAGAGCCTACAAACTTAGTAAACCACGCTTTCAGGAGACAACTAGCATTTGTGCCAGAGACCTGACTGGGGAAGCCCTCACCCTGAGTGTGAACAGCTCCATGCAATTTGCTAAGGGTGCAGATAGGACAAAGTGCAGAAGAAGGTGAGCTCACGTGCACATGTGCATGCTCCAATATTCTGAGCTGGTGCAGCCATCACTGTAGACAACAGATGCATTGGTCCCCAAACCAGGACTTGCAACTGCAGTCCTCCAGTGGGGGCTTCGAGGCCTTTTGTCTCAGATTAAGGCTACATCATCTGCGCCTCTCGTTCTTAGACTTGCAGTTTTTGAGATGAATAGCTATTTGTTTCTCTGGTTTTCCAGCTGATTGATATCAACTGTGGAATGATCTAGTAACTGATTATGGTAAGCAATCTAATAAAACTCTCTTATAATCATATGCCTATATTTTAATCAGGTAAACATAATCATCTATAGGAATATTGTTTTATATTGGTTATATTCTTCTAGTAAAGATCCTAAGTACATATTGCAAACAGCCTCCCCTTTCCTCATTTAACCTAACTGGATGTGAAACTCTCATACTCATCAATCAATGCACAATCTGTAGAAAAAGCTTGTACAGGGCATCAGCACAGGTTCATCTTAGAATTCTACTGACCAAACTTCTTTCCCTTCCAACTGGGCTTTTCTCTAATCTCTTCCTAGGCCTTCTCTTCCATTTTCTTCACAACGAGTCATTTTCTTTGCCAATTAAACATACTTTCTCTTGGTTTAAGCCTTTCATCTCTGGATTTTCGTTGTTACCTTCTACATGAGTTTATGAGTTTTGCTTTCTTCCCTCTGTTTTGAGCTACTCTGCCCAAAGGATCATTTGGTATTATGTCTCTTTTCTGTTGAAACATATTTTATTTTTCCCTCCATCTGGAGTCTATTTCTATGGCCCTCTTCTTCCCTCTAGCCAATTTTCATTCATCTTTCAAATCACGCTGGCACCAAGGGCATCTGGAAACTCTTCTAACTCCCTTCCTCGCACCAACAGCATCACCCAGCACCGCCAGGGATCCCAAGCACTGCCTGCAAATTTAAATTTATTATTTATTCTATTACAACAATCACTGACTTGATCTTTTTCACTCTGACTTGGAAATCACAGAAAATATTCCATTTCTTAAAGTAACAAACTACTTCAGGGGTCACTCAATACGTTCCTCTCAAAGTAGATGAAAATGTGACAATCATTTATACATGAAGAAATTGAGTACTAAAAAGTCCAATTGGTTCAGTGAACTGTGGGAAGTCTGTAGTACTGTGGGAATGAAGGAGCAAGCCTTCCATAGGCTTCAGGACTACCTAGCTCTCCAGAACTGGAATTGCCAAGCCATGGGTATAGGGTCACAACATCATGACTACTTAATACACTCTCACAATTAGAATACATTACCAAGCCTTTTGCTGAATCATACTAGGTGACCTACTCAATAAATATTTTTTGAATGAAATCAAGGCCTATTCAAGAAAACAAACAATTTCCATTGGAAATGGCACAAGGAATTAGATCTGGAGAGCTATAGGAAAGTTCTCTTCTTTTAAACAGAAATTAAGTCTCAGTTTAGGGTTGGAATTAGCAAAACAAGAATGGGTAATAGAGAGTTAATTATGATCAGGAGGGGGAAAAGGCCAGTAAACTAAAACAGGAAGTTCCATATAGATCTTCATGCTCCTCTAGTAGCAAATTAAGCAAATCTACTGAAGATGTAAAAGGAATTCTAATGAGTCCTGTAAAATTTGAATCTCTTAAGTACCTTTTAATGACTAGCCTCCTGGGTTATCCAAACCAGTACCCAAGAGCCAAATGTGAGCCAGGGAGACGCATGACCTCTGGGAAAAGCTTGGGGTTTCAGTCTGGATTTCTAACTTCCTTTTGTAAGGGCCCCCAAGGCACAGTTGCATTCTAATTCACCTGCTTTCCCATCATGATTCATGCTCTTGACAGCACGCTATGCCAAGGCAGTAGGGGGCACTGAGGCTGGTCTTCTAGAAGCTATCTTGTGACTAATACTGCTTATCAAATAAGAGATTATAACCAAAGAGGGGGTCCTAGGAAAAAACTATGTCAATATTTTGAACAGAATTTTTGTCAGTGTGCAGAATACACAGAAGCATGTAGAAAAGAATGATTTATAGCTAGGTACCCAGAGACAGGCGATAGACTTTGGGAGGAAGATTTGCAGGGACAGAAGAGGGCCTGGAGTCTTTGCAAGTCTCTGGAGCAGCACTTGGTTTAATATATCTGATATTTTCAGGAAGAGTGCAGTGAACTTGGCCACAGAGAAAGGTGTAGTAGTAAGCTAGGTCAATTGCGAAAGAGCCTCACATGCTAGGGAGTTTTTGTCAGTGTTAAACTTAAGATTGAGTTTATAACTGGAGGAAGAATAATACTGGGGATTTATGACATGGTCACTCTAGCCATGTCTTGGAAAATGAACGTGAGGAGAGCAGGAATGGTGCTAGGCCAAAGGTAACAAACATAGGAATGGGCGTGGAGAGAAGTGAATGGTGAAGCCCGTGGGCGTGCTAATAACTTACAAATGGTGAGTTACAAATGGCACTCTACCTTGCATCCTAGATGTGAGAGTGGATATCAAGTTGCCATGTGTGTATCAGTGAGTTGCTAGTTATTCACAACAAGGTCAGATATGTGGGATTTTCTTTTAAGCAGCCCAAATAAGGAGATAATGGGATCTCATTTGTGCCTTTAAAATATTCACATTTCTCTTGTAATGGGGAATATTTTAATAACAGCAAAATAGTGAGATCCTCCAGAATAAACAAGGGTGGTCTGAGTTTCCAAGCAGATCAGAAGCTGACTTGTTGGTCAGGATTGTGTTCTCTTCCTCTTTTGTTTTAACCTCAAGGTAAAATGGCAGTTTTATTAATATTAATACACTTGCATAAAGTGCTAATTTACTCCATCATTTTCCTAATTAGCTCTATTGAATTGTGAGACTCGTTTGCATTAATAATGAATCTGTATATCCTTTTTGCAATGTCTGCAAAGGGAAGGACAGGGAAAAAGGACTCCTTAGTAATTCTTTGATTATTTTGAACAATGATAATCTACTCTGTGAGAAGATGGTAAAAGTATCAAGAAGGTTGATTAATTAAAACTGGACAGAAAGCAGGAGAGCTGCCCCACCCTTCTTCCCAAAGGAACAAAATGAAGATTTCGCTTACGGTCTTGCAAGCTCTGTCATTTCCTCTTGGAATGCACTAATGAATGTAGCCATCTCTCTACTTCTGACACCATGTCATTCCATCTGCTGGTGTTACAGGACATAAGATTAAAGGCGATAAGGTGAGATCAAGATGAGTGGGTGTATTTGATCAAAGGATAAAAGAAATTCGTGCTTCCTTTTTTTCTCTGGACTAATTATCCCAATTAGATTGAAAATGGAGCTATTCATAAAACTGACAAAAATCAATGTCAAGAATATTTAAAGAACTTCTAGCAATAAGTTAATGAGAACAGCACAGCAACCTATTAGAAAGATGGCAAAATAAGTGAAATAGCAGAGTGGAGAAGAAGACACATACAAGAGACACTCCACAGATCCCAAAGCTGATAGTCTCGTCCCATGTACACACACACACACACACACACACGTCTGGATTGGGCTAGCAAAATGGCTCACTGGGTAAAGTGGCTACTACCAAACCTAATGATCAGACTTCTGTCCCGAGACTCACATGGTGGAAGGATAGAAATGACTCCTAGAACATTCCTTTTAACTTCCACACATGTATCTCCACACACACAATATGTACACACAGACACACACACACACACCAAATAAAGTAAATAATATTGTATATTACTAAATGCTGGAGACACCATGTTCCCTATCATTTTTACGCCTAGCTAGTGTGAGTATAAGCTAGTATTTTGGAAAGAAATTTGACAATCTCTCCTCTTTTTTTCCATAAAGCTTTTTTAAAATTATATTTCTTTTTTACATATATGTTTATATTATTACACATAAATAAAATAAACTACACAGAACAAGAAGAACCATAACATAATCAGGAATATATGTTCTTTTTAAATATTAATAAACTCTGGCCCAGAAATTCTACTTCTCAGTACGTATGTTCAGAACAACCTTTAATTTTTTTCTTATATTTATTTATTCCAAGTGTATGGGATTCTGTCAGCATGTAGGTATTGTACCGTGTTTGTGCCTGGTACCTGTAGAGGTCAGAAGAAAGATATCAGATCCTTTGGAACTGGAGTTAGTTATGTATGTATGGCTGGTTATGAGCCATGATATGGGTGCTAGGAACTGGAAATGGAGTTATGTATGGCTGGTTATGAGCCATGATATGGGAGCTAGGGGCTGAAGGCAATCTTCTACAAGAACAACAAGTTCTCGTAACTGCTGAGCCACCTCTCTAGTCCCAGCCCCTAGAAACTTTTTCATAGTAGAAAACGGTTACAGATTCAACCATCAGCATAAAACAGGCAAATCAAATGAGGCATATTTTCAAGTTAGAAAAGTATAAATCAGTCAAAGTCAACGAACTATAGCAAAGCAAAAATACTGATAAGCAAAACAAAAGGTGCAAGAAAACAGAAGACATATGAAAACCCATTGTTCCTATAAGCTCATTAAAAATACATTGAATTAGGGAATGGTGAGGTGGTTTAGTGGTGAAGATTGAGTACTGGTCTTTACAGTGGACCCAAGTTTGGTGCCTAACCGCCATGCCCAGCAGTTCACAGGCACCTACATAATCCAGCTCCAAAGGATTCAACTTCCTTTTCTGGCTTCCATAAACAACTGAATTCATATGCCCATACCCACAGATAGACATACACATAATTAAAAATAAATTTAAAGTATGCCAGATTTTATAAAGAGTTTGAATGGAAAGAGCCGATATGGTTAGATAATGTCAATCCTGGAAGCCCTGGGTAATCAAATAGAAATCCCACTCTCAGGTGAGGGATATTTCCTTATGAGTTCTTTGTCAGAGGCCTCCAAAATCATACATATTGTGGCTGTCACTCTTAGTTGCTTAAAAGAACCAGACAGAAGAACAGACAGAAGAACTAGACAGAAGATATCGATCTTGGTTTTAGTATATAGAGGAAACAAGTTGTAACTGAACACAGAAGGCCCCATCCCTGGCCACTGTACACAGTATAGGAAGAGGTCATCAAGGGTCTTAAGAAACTGTGAATACTGAGAAATACAATACCAACCTGCCAGGTAAGACGTGATCATTGGTGAAACAGTGGCGTGACTATGTCAGTAACTAGCCAATCTCTAATTATATTGGAGATACTTCACAGGAAGAAATATGTGTCTAGTATCACAAACTTGGCCAGAAGCCCATGACTGATGAATTCACAGGCCTTACAGATGAACTTACTATCATTGTTTTGCTAATTTAACATGCTGGTGGCGCATGCCTTTAATCTCAGCACTTGGGAGGCAGAGGTAGGTGGATCTTTGTGAGTTCAAGGCCAGCCTGGTCTGCAAGTGAGTCCAGGACAGCCAAGGCTACACAGAGAAACCCTGTATTGAAAAACAAAAAACAAAAAAATAAGAAAACATGGTGTCAACAAGCCTTCTAAACATTTATGCTTATACTTATATATAAACACTACTCTTAAATTTAGTCAAAGTAGCTTCTCTTTGCAGGGAGTGGAGCAGACCTTAAATAAGTAACTACTAAGTGCTCACTCCTAAAATAATAATCTACACCACTCTTTCAAAGGCTCGGGGACCATCAAGAAAGAGGAGGTGAAAAGAATTTAAGAGCTCCATCGCATAGAAGAGAACTGTAAGAAGCTATCTTCTAGGCATGACATACTCATTGCAGTCATGGCCTCACAGCAGCAGAAGATTGGACCTGTCATCAGTCAATCATGGCTGGAGTATGGGCTCATTTTGCTACCCCCCCCTCCCGCCTCATTGGAACGCTATCGGTGGGAGAGATCAAGTCACTGCCTTCAGTCTCACAGCCACTGATGAGCCCACCAGGCTTCAGTGAATAGTAAGTGCCACACCAAACGTCAAGGAGTGGCACTCGAAGGGTCACAAAACAAAACAAAAGAAGACATAAAATTAAATTGGTCAACCATTGATAAGAGCATTAGAGGAAATAAGAGAAGGTAAATGGTGAGAGGAACCAGAACAAATGATATACATGTATGAATCTGTCAAGGAACAAATATACTAAGTAAAAAAAAAATATTTAAAGTACACAAATGTAAAATTTCCATCAAGTCACATTTATCTTAATGTGTAGTCTGTTGTGAAGATGAAATGCAATTGAGCAAAAATAAATTGTCTAGATTTAAATATCTAGTGAAATTGCACAAAAATAAAATCAAGATATATACTCTGAATCTTGAATCAAAGTTGCTTTGAGGTAGGAGATGGCTGTATAAAGAGCGATGGAGGGATTATACAGTAGAGATGTCGGTTACACTTAAGTGTGCACATGTGTGCGCACGTGTGTGCATGTGTGTGTGTGTGTGTGTGTGTGTGTGTGTGTGTGTGTGTATACATATGCATGTGTCTTAGGGAGAAGGGTTGTGGTGTCCTATTGTCATACCTTAAGATTTATTTACTTTTATGTTTATGAGTGTGTTACCTGTGTGCATGTCTGTAAACTGCATGCATTCAGTGCCCATGTAGGCCAAAAGAGGGCATCAGATTCCCATGGTTAAGGATGATTGTTAACTGTGGGTGCTAGGAACTGAGCCCCAGCTAGTGCTCTTAACCACAGTCTTCTCTCCAACTCTTTATTAGATTACTTTTCTAATAAAAAAGGATCTCAAACACACTGATAAAACTAACGTACATACAGTCAGGGGCTGTAGGCCACTGGCTATAATAATCTAGTTCCAGATGCCTGGAGTTGTTTTAAATCTTTCATGATAACTTTTATCTTCATATGACTTAAAAAAAATAAATGCTTCCATTCTATCATTAGGTTAAAGTCCCTAACTAAAGCAATTATTTTATATGACCATTTAAAGGTATCCCGGGCTATGAAAATCAGTGCAAGAAACAAGAAACAGAAGACTCTGTAGCGTGAAAGAATGTATGGACCAAAATGATCGAGGTTAGCTGAATCCTAGAAGTTGAAAGAGCATGACACACTTGAGAGAGAATTAAGAGTTGGTGCAAAGGAAAACCGAGTTCAGATGAGTCCCAGTGTGACACTATGGGCAGAACAGCGGTACTGAGTGGCCAGATGATTAGAGCCATATGTTCAAAGAAACAGAACTCCCAGCACTGCTTGCTGGAGTAGATAGCTGAAGACGACGCACCCACTTCTTCTTATATATTGGCTGTCCATAAAATAAATGTGCATGACTCAGAGAGTATCTGCACTTACCTCCAGTTGAACTCTGCAAGGAAACGCTCTTCCAGGCTTCATCTCTGCCACCTATACTCCCAATACTGCTGTTAGCGTGACTTGGTATTGAGGCCAGGAAATGACTGTCTGTGCTAACAACAACAACAACAGCACTAAACACATTTTTCACTTCTCTTGCACCCCTCCCCCACACTTGCCAAAGCATTTCTCCCACCAACCCCAGCAGGACCAGGAGGCCCCTCTGCTTTTCCATTTGTCAGAAGACAGAGCTGTCTTACTCACTCACCTAGGAGGGAGAACTCTGATAACTGAATACGTTTTGCTTTAAGATGCTACCAGAAAGGAAAGGGGTCAGGGAAAGTAGGAAGCTCAGCCCTACACTGAATCTCATTAAGAGCACTGCGGTCCTCCCGGAACTTAATCTGACATGTGCTGGGGTTATCATTACCTCCACTGTATGGATAAGCAACTGGACGAGGCAGAGAACTTAATTTGTTCTGTGTGGCCTATGGTAAATAGCTCAAGCGCCCCAAGGCTCACTGTCCTCAGCCTTAAAGTAGAGATAATACTAAGCAACATCACGCAATTATTATGTACATTAACTAGACAAAGTGGGTAATATACCTGCTTTAAAAAAAAAAACCAAATTGTGTCAATTTTATGGATGGTGATGATATGATTAACCTGTGAGTAGATAATTCTAAGTCCTGCCCATTAGGCTAAAACCATGTTGCCCCACAGGGACACTGGGACAGATAATGTGAAAACACTGGAGGGCCACCTATCTCAGTTTGAGGTTAGCCTGTTCTACAGCTTTAGCCACATGGTTCTGGCTTTAGAACCAAGAATAGAAAAGAAATGGGGCGCGGGGGAGATGGAATATCCCTCCACAACTAAAAAAAGCCACTGGTGCCAGGCACATGTCAATGGCATCCATGCAAGGAGGCCTAGAGAGGCCATTGTGTGAAACTGTGAAGGTTAAACCTGGATAAACTTGGAGACCCCAAAATGTTGGAGATGCCAGAGCTGTGGGATACCTGCCTAGGAAATCTGCTAACAGGGTGTGTAACTAGCCCAAGAGAGAGAAAAAAAAGTCTTTTTCAGTCAACAAAGCTAAAAGGAGTTGGAGATCTGAAGAGCACTTTGACATCTGGCATGGAGATGGGGAGTTTGCAGTTTGCCCTGCTGCTTTTCAGTCTTGCTCTGGTCCAGTGTTGCCTCACTACGCTCCCTTTCCTCTCTTTGGGGAGCATAATGTCTATCCTGTGCTAATATATGTGAAGTATGTGATCTGGTTTTTAATTTTGACTTTACAGGGGATTATTGTTAAGAGATGACATGAATCTCAGAAAAGATTTTGGATTTTTAAACAAGTTCAAAACTGTTACAGTGTATGGGGACTTTTAAAGTTGTATGAACGCATTTCTGCAGGACGACTACAAGCCTGTGGGGGCCAGGAGTGGAATATAGCGGTTTGAAAGAAAATGCCTCCCATAGGCCCATAGGGAGTGGCACTATTGGGGAATGTGGCGGCCTTGTTGGAGTAGGTGTGGCTTTGTTGGAGGAGGTGTGTTTCACTCTCTTCCTGCTGCCTACAGATGCAGATGTAGACCTCTCAGCACCATGTCTGGCTGCATGCCACGATGCTTTCCGGCATGATGATAACAGACTAAATCTCTGAACTATAAGCCAGCCCAAATGAAACGTTTTCCTTTATAGGAGCTTCTGTGGTCGTGGTGTCTCTTCACAGCAATAAAACACTAAGGCACCACCCAAGCAAACCATAGCCCCATCTAGTTCGCTGAGAGGCACTGCTCAATGGACCGCCATGAGAGAAAAAAGGCTAACACTAATTCTCACCAGGTACCCTTCTTCCTACCCACAGGAGCTACGCACAAAGCATCTCCCCTCCACTTAGCTATTATCAGAACCACAAACCAGAAAATCTTTGGACTGGCAAGAGACCGAGACATCAATTTTCATCCCACATCTGCTTGAAAGAGTAGGATTGATGTTATATTATCGGTGACATTTTCTCACTGGAAAGACTGCCTGGATCATATTTGTATTTATTTTCCTAAATGCAATATATAAGCCACTAATAGAACGAAATCTACTAATTAAATTTCATTCAATAATGCATTTTTCACCTTAGCTTAGCAGTGTCCTTGTA